>NW_020222797.1:73112-99303 GCF_003070985.1 Temnothorax curvispinosus
CACACACACACACACACACACACACACACACACACACACATGTAACACACGCACACGCACACGCGCGCACACACACACACACATGTAACACATGTGTAAGTTATTTTGGACTTAAATTTAAACTATCAGGCAAAGTATTATTTGTATATTGATTGTGCGTGAGGAATATAATAATTTACTGATAAATAAACGTATACTTTTGAAGATTAATTTTCTAAAATACATATATAGTAACATAAAACAAACATTTAACATCTTTTGCACAAAATTCTTTGTCATATTTCAAATTGTAATTTGTTATCTAAAATACGTGTTACAATTATTTATAATTTGTTATTTAACTGAAATTTTTTCATAAAATGTAACATACTGCGCAATTAAAAATGTTATTATCACTATTTTTTCTTATAAATAGAATAATGCATATATTTCAAATACACAAATTTGACATCATTAAATAGCTTTTTTCATAGAATAATATGTATAATATAAGCAAATATACTTTAAGAAGTACTTATAAATAAAATGGCTTTAATTTAATGGCTAATATCGAAGGACGTGCGATATTATCTACTTGTAGTTTTCTGTACATATTAGTTTCCTGTACCAATGGCAATGCTCAAAATATATCAAAATATATTACTTTATTCCTTGTAATTTATTTTTAAAAGTCAAAAAGCTATAAAAATAGCTCTCAACTAACATTTCAGCCACAGCCTATCCGTTATTAACATTTTAATCGTATCTTAAATATTTATAAAGCTGGATTACTCTTGAGTCAAGCTATGAAAATATTTCTGTATATTAATATTCGATTATAGCGTATATAAATATTAATTTTTATATAGTTTATTATTGGAAAATTAATTTTGGTTGTGACTTATTCTGCACATAATTGTTGGAGATTTTGCTCTGTATTAGAGATATGCTAGTTTTCTCTATCTTTATCTGGTTTTGTTTTTTCTGTTTGATATATAACGCAAGTTTATAAAACATATCTCTAAATATACATCCATCTAATGGAATTTCTCTTTTACATATATGTACACACACACATACACACGCGCACGCACGCACGCATACACATTAAAATATATTTTAATACTGTATATTTGGCTTTAAATTTCAGCTAAAATTTTCATTTGGAATACGACTATTATAAACACTGTACTTAAAAGGAAGTCCATTTTATTATTAAGGAATTTATCGATATTAAAATATTTTAAAATTATCATGTGGAAAAATTTCAGGATTTTAGTTCTAATATTCAAGACTTAAAGTTACATTATAGTAATGATGATTTTACTTGATAATAATAAATCTTACGTTTTTGTAAAATAATCTGTAAAAATAATATTTAACAAAAGATATAAGTAATTAATGATCTTATATTTTAATACTAATAAATTCCTCGGAGTATATAATTACTTATTTTACAAACTCAAAATAGATGGGACATTACATTCAACGACATTACATGTAACGAATATTAATACAGTGTAGTATTATGTTAAATTAGATTATGCTAAATTAGCATACAAGAATTTCAATAATATACATAATTTTATCGTTTCCAACAAAAAAAATATCAAAAGAAACAATTATGCATGATAATGATACTTCAAAATGTCATTAGATTGATGCTAAATTTTGAACTCTACCAAAGTTCAAAAAATCTTTAATAAACTTGTTCACATTTGTGGAAAAGTTTAAAAAAGATTCAGTTATGTATTATTTATTTAAGAATATACGAATATATGTAAATATATACCAATTAAAAATATGTACTATTAAGTATAATATATAATTTTATGTGTATGTGTATAGAAAATCAAGTTTAAACTTCACCGGTAATACTTAAATATGTTCTGAGAGAGTTTCAACATGTTTTATACATATACAATATCAAACTCAATAAGATATCAAATAAATAAATAAATAAAGGGCAACGAGCTGTAACAGGATGACAATGTTAGTATATTCAGTGTAATAATACAAAAATAGTTACAAACGTTTCTGTTCTAATATCGAACCATCCTCAGTGTTCAAATTATATACGTAAAGAGAAAAGTATTCCCGAGAACATTATTAAATAAAACGAACGCATAGAAGTAGAACGAAAGTCATAATATTACGCGCGAACTCCTTTAATTCAATAAGATATGTCAAAGATAAAAACGCTATGTAATATTTTACGTTATTACGTATTGATTAAATTATATAGGATTAAAATTTTATAGGATGCATGTATACTATGATTCTAGGAAGATCTAATAGCGTATTTGCCCTTGAAAAATATACCACACATTCTCTCAATCTTTCTTATTTTTAAAGAATGTAACATTTTCTCACATGCTCTATTAAATGGACCTGAACACCATGTTTTTATAAAGAAAATTCATGGTACACGACTCATTAATGTTTCTCTTCATTTGTATTAAGCGCTTTTCCTTACTCCCTTTCTTTACACACATACACATACACACAAAATTATTTATAATTGTTATAATAATATAAATTATTATAATTACAAGGTTTAATTTTTTAATGATATTTTTGTACGTGTGCGTGTATGTGTGTATATGCATTATGGTCAAAGCTCGAAACACGGCATTCTTAGGATTGAACAGTCAATTCTGCGGAATGTCCAAGCGTCTTGATTAAAGCAGTTTCTAGGAATAGGCTGGGAGTTAGATTAGTTTTTTTATGCGGCGGGGCCCCTTCCCTGCCTATTTATGTACTGTATATATACATACACATATCAGCAATTCGGTCTTTAACCGACTTTTACCCAACAGTATATTCTGATAGATCATGGCATACTTTCTTTGTAAACTTTTTGAATTTTTGCAATATCTTCAAAATTGAAGAAAATATAGTACACGAAAATGTGCGTGACGTCATAATGTTGTTGCGAAATCTTTTGAAGTTGCCGTCATCAAAGAAACTTTAGAAAGCTATAACTTTCTCAAATTTAGGTTTTTTTTTAAATTCAAAAAGTATTAAAAATCGGCTTAGATTCTCTACATTAATTATGGATACCGCTTAATAAAAAAATTTTACTTAAGAACCCAATTACTACAAAACTTTGACCTTTGGCCATTCGGCAGAATTGATTAGTCAATCCTAGGACTGCCTGTGTGCATTTCGGGTTTTGACCATAACATATTCTTTTCTATTATATTTTTATATTTCTATTATTTTCACAAAAAAAAAAAACAAGAAAGAATATATGGAAATTAACTGAGATGCTCCGTATATTTTTATCATTTTTGTATCCACATAACTTTTTTTCAACATAATCTGAAATCAATCATTTCTTAATAAAAATATCAAACAGGATAGTGGAAAAAGTCTCGAGTTATGATTGAAAA
This sequence comes from Temnothorax curvispinosus, assembly GCF_003070985.1. Classification (NCBI taxonomy): domain Eukaryota; kingdom Metazoa; phylum Arthropoda; class Insecta; order Hymenoptera; family Formicidae; genus Temnothorax; species Temnothorax curvispinosus. The sequence goes on from NW_020222797.1 coordinate 76,487, forward strand.
TAAAAAGTTTTTAGGGGATTAAACTTTACAAGCGTATATAGATAGTAAAAGTCTTATTTTTCGTTTAATTTCATGTAAGTTTCGACAGATTGTCTGATAGTCTGATAGTTAATTAGTCTTAAAGTCTGATAGTTAATTAGTCAAATTGCAACAAACGATGATCTTTGTCAAGATAATTAAATTAAAAAAAAAAAATCTGAAAAATCCTAAATTAGTAAAAGAAAATTATATGGCAGAAATCTGATTTGCTAGGCCTAAAATATTTTACATAGAACAAGTATCGATAATCGCTAGTAAAAACCGTACAATAAATATTAAAGTATTAAATAAAAACTTCATAGGAGAGAGAAAGCAAATTGCTTTGCAATAGAAACGTATTTTTCTGCTTATATGGTTTATTATGAATTATTGGTGAGTTATATATCATGTCGCAACTGTGTTACGAAAGACAAGTTCTTTCTCTCCATACTTTTTTACAAATCTTCCTTTTTCTTTTTCTATCTCTACCAGAATGTGTTAAAACTACTAAATATTCTTTATTTTTGTAGTTATTTTTGATCAATCTAGATAGAGAATTCTTTTTAAAAGTTCTAATTTTGCTCTCAGAAAATTCAAAGCTCTCTATATGTAAAAAAAGTAAAAATGTTTATGCTTATTATTGTTATATATAAAAATGAGTAATTATGCATAAAAACACCTTACTCACCAATGATCTTGACCTTGACATATGTTGTCAAGGTCATGATACCGGGGGGTGGGCGCGCGGTCGGGGACCACCGCGCGCCCACGGTTGCTACGGCAACACCCCCGGAGGTGGGACGACCCCACGTCCATCCGTCACAAGTTAGATCTATGGGAATTTGCCGGCAAGGCAGGGCGTGGGGGGACTTATGGTAGATATCTCAAGTTCCCGGAGCCTCCCCACACAGCGCCGAGAGGGACCCTCGGGGGGGGTTTTAGTGGGTTAAGGCTCAGTCACAATGAGAGGAATAAGAAATAAGATAAAGGAATTAGGAATAAAGCATATTGCATCTCACTTTAATGTAGGTACGTGTACTGAAGTGAGATGCGACATTCCCTTATTCCTTAATCTTATTCCTTATTCCTCTCATTGTGACTGAGCCCTTAGAGTCCCACATAACCGCCCTCCTCGCCCCGGAGAAGGGGGTATCCGTGTGGATTTTCCCCCCGTCAACAAAAAAAAGGTCATGATCCTGAGTAATTGACCTTGAAAAAAGTGGCGGTCACGATCCGTTCAACAGTTACGAAGCATTAAAGTTTTCGCTTTGTAAAAATTATTCAACAATAGCACGCGGCGCGCGCGCGCGCACGCACACACACACACACACACACACACACTGAAAGGGGGGTGCGCAGTGCCTTCGGCTTACACTTTCCACGTGAAACGAGGTGCCACAGGGTTTACAACTTTCCACGCGTGGAAAGCCAATGCATGTACTTTGAAGGCACTCTGGCTGGGTTCGTCTTGACGCTTTCAGCGCTGTAAGCATCATTCTATCTTTGACAATCTTTGTTGCACATCGAACATCAAACGAAGATAGAGCGGTGCTTTCAGTGCTGAAAGCGTCAAGATAAATGCAGCCTATGTGTCTAGTTTTAACAGTGGAGCCCCCCCGGGGGGCGTTACCTACTGTTTCCACGCATACATTTTTCACGCGAGTCGATTTGTCACATGGGTTCGTGGCATGCTTTACGAGCTCGTTTATATATATATATTTTATGTCATCTAGTAATACATAAAATGAGTCTCTTCTATTCTCCAATTCTTTTTTGTAAATCACCACAAATATTCACACAGATGATCGACTAACGTTAATTGACGTCAAAATGACGAGTGCTTGCTACCTGGGAACTTATCTTGTTTAACCCGTAGAAGCCACACTGGGTCCAGTGGACCCCAGGCTTTTTTTTTTCTTTTTTTTCTTAAAAGTATACTATTTTGAAAGTAAAACGCAGGAAGTTTTTTTGCTCTATCTAAAAAAATTTTGATGAATATTTTTGTGAAAAAAGTCAAATTTCTCAAAAAAAAATTTTTTTCGCGTTTTTTCAACATAAAAAATTTTTAAAAATTATTGGATTATATAAAGAAAAAATCACTAAATTCCAGTTCAAGGTTTGAGTCGATATCAAAAAGAACGCAAATGGCAACTGTTTTTCTGCGTGGGGTCCACTGGACCTCAGTGTGGCACCTACGTTATTTTTAGAAGGTGTGGCTTCTACGGGTTAATACCACCTCTACTTAAACGAGCTCGTAAAGCACGCCACAAGCCCATGTGACCGCAGGAGGATAAACGTGCTATTATTGAATAATTTTTACAAAGCGAAAACTTTAATGCTTCGTAACTTTTGAAAAAGATCGTGACCGCCACTTTTTCAAGGTTAAGGTTACTCAGGGTCATGACCTTGACAACATATGTCAAGTTCAAGGTCATTGGCAAGTGGGGCGTTTTTATGCATAATTACTATTATGAATATATAAAAATGAATTAAGTTAATTTTATATTTTTGCGTACTTTTTTGCGTTCTGTCTATTATTTTAAGATATGTTATTCCTATAGAGATGTAAAGTTTTATAAAGAGATTTTATTAGGAAACTTTTCAAAGTATTTATGTTGGAAAGGACGTATTTTCCATAAGTCAAGTTAAAATTTTTTTTTTAGATTTTACTTTTAGAAAAGCTTTGGATTATATTTCAAGCTAAAATTAAATCCAAGGTTATTTTTCCTGCTGTAAGGGCCAGTTCCACAAACGTCGGTTAACTCTTAACCTTAGGTTAACTTACTCTTCGTCTCTTTCTAAGGGAGACGTTAGAAAGAAACAAAGGATAAGTTAACCTGAGGTTAAGAGTTAACCGACGTTTGTGGAACTGGCTCTAAATAGTGATCTTTGACATATAATTATTCTTTCACTCTTATTTCCTGATGATTATAGCTACAAACTATTGTAACTGTTTCAATGTTCTTATTACAGAAAAATTGATTTTAAATGAATAAAATAATCTATAGTTAAAAGGGTTATCTAAATAATTCCGGAATTCCTAGTATATTTAAACTAGATGTTTAATTCTTACTAGCTACTTAGTACAATTCTTTTTTAAATGAGAAAAAAGGACGGGCCTAAACGTGCACGAGCCGGTTATTGGACGAGAAGGACGAGGATTCAGCAGAAAAGTTTCCAGCTTTCTTTCTTTGCATAATAAGATGTTTAATTACTTGACATTTGTAACGCATTTAAAAATAATAAATAATAACATACTTGAGTTCTTAATAATCTATTTAAATCATGCAATCTTTAACAATCAACAGGTATCCCAGTGAGAAATGACCCATCAAATCGACGTCTATCGACGTCTATAGACGTCGATTCGATGGGTCATTTCTCTCTGAAATCATGTAAAATTTTTTAAGCTTTTGATGTTAATCACTATATGTATAATTGTATAAGGCTTTTTATTAATTTTAATTATTGCAATAATGTGACTTTTATGAGTTATAATGCGTTATAAAGTTTAAAAAATATCAATGTTCTTGCTGAGAATTAAATTGTTATTTAATATGCAATTGTGTGAAAAAAGTCAAATCATATACATCACAAGTAGAAAGTGGCACATATATGATATACAGACATGTGTAATTTGCTTTAGTTGCCTTGATAAAAAATGTATACTAATATATATTTTCAAACCAGAATTTCAAATTTTGAAACAATTGAGACTTTGCTCTCTCTTGTCCTTATACTAGAGAAAATCGATTTTTTAAGGATTTTCTTGAATCTGTGAATATACGTTAATTTAGGTGTGCTTTATGCGTGGTATAAATTTCAGTACCTCTTCCGGTATAAAAAATCAAGATACTGAGCCTCAAAGTTTCAACTTTTACTAATAAAAAGGTTTTCCAGGCCAAACGGTAAGAGATACGAGGTTAGTCAAGAGGACCAAAGTTGCTCCTCTCGTCGAGTTCTATAAGGAAAAAATGCCAAAACTAAAAAAAATTAAATTAAAAAAAATTTTTTTTGTAACTGAGGCTCAGTATCTTTATTTTTTATACCGGAAGAGGTATTGAAATTTATACCACGCATAAAACACACCTAAATTAACGTATATTCACAGTTTCAAGAAAATTCTAAGAAAATCGATTTTCTCTAGTATAAAAACGAGAGAACTTCCTTAAGGAACGTACATACATCATCACAAATTTGTAATTATTTTTTTTATACAATTAATTAGAGATTTTCGGTCGGGCTGGATCTTGGTAGCCAATAATAATATTTCTGTTACTACGTTTACGCTAGCGTTACTTCTGTAGTAACTTACGATAATTTACTCGTTTACGAGGAGTAAATTATCGTAAGTTACTACAAAATCCCGTTTACGCGAAGGAATTATCGTAAGGTACTACAGAAGTAACGCTCGCGTAAACGTAGTAATTGTCAGTAAACTGTTTCATTTATTATTGTTTATTCATGTCAAAAAACGTTCTCCTTAATAGTTACTGGTTATTGCGACATCATCACATACCTTAATGCCGGGATTACGATGAATTTAACGTAACGGAACGTGACGGACGCGAAGTAACGTAACGTGAACTTAAGAAATTACGATCGCCGTAACGTGAAGCAGCGTGCATTTGAAAAATGATTTGACAGCGTGGTGTGAATAAATTCACGTGAATATATTCACACCACGCTGTCAAATCATTTTTCAAATGCACGCTGCTTCACGTTACGGCGATCGTAATTTCTTAAGTTCACGTTACGTTACTTCGCGTCCGTCGCGTTCCGTTACGTTAAATTCATTGTAATCCCGGCATAACGGCGAAGACGTCACATTAGAGACGTCACACATTGTAGCGAGGTCCGTTCGAACCCTAGCTGTTCGTGATACTTTTCGCAATAAATTCTTTACAGTGATTTAAATAGGATGTTTATTAGCATCAAAAGTTTAATCGATTATCGATTTAAGTGGATTTACTGTTCCAACAAAAAGCTGTGTTTTAAGACCGACAAATAATCGGCGCGCAGTTTACTGAGGAAAAAGTATACAAAAATTCATACAGAAATATTATTATTAGACTACCAAAATCCAGTCCGACTAGTATCTTCTCTAATTTATTGTATGATTTATATCGGTCCTGTAATTTATTATTTTTTGTTTATTTTGTTTAGATTTCTAGATTTGTGTTAAAAAATTGGCACATCTTCCAATAAAATAGTAACTCTAATCAATTAGTAATTTATTTATTATTAGACATCACAGGCGCGCGCTATTTAACTTTAATATTTCACTGTTACTATTCCACTATTAACCACACAACTGTCAAAATATGTCATGACAGCCGCTCATGAAGTAAGCGCAGAGAGAGAACGCGGAAAAGCGACAACAATACTTTAATAGATTCGAGTATCGATGACATGCCCTTTTTAGAAGAGGAGGATGTTACTTTTTCATTTTAATACCTCTGCTTTTTATATGTAAATAACATTGAAAAAAAAACTTGTACAACTATTTTCAAAGGTGTAGTATATGTTTAATACAAAGTAGTACAGTGGAATTTTCGTATATTTATATAAATTTATCGAAACTATCCATGTAGTACAGGTTCGAGATACGATTTGATCCCGAAAAAATTGTACCACGCACGTTTTTAGGCTTAAAATTTTCAGAAAAATATATTGAATAACATATCCAAAATCCACCAAAATCGCCTTTGCCTCTATATTTTTTTAAACAAAATACACGTGAAAATGTAAACAAATGAGTTTTTCTAAAAAACTATGAGGAATATCGAAAAAACTCAAGAAATCAAAGTTGTAGATCTGATCAAGATCTACAAAACATATTTTATAATTTTTTTTCTTAAAATTTATAGTTTTCGAGATATTTACAAAAAAACTGTGATTAGTCAAAGGAATGAATTATGCAATGTATACACGTTTAATTACTATATTATTTTGATTTTTATCAGTGCTATAACCATTTTTGTGCATTGTTGTAACAATTTAAAAAAATTATTTATTTAAAAAATTTTTTAAACAAATAAATATTTTTTATTAACATTATTTTTGAAAATAAAAAGTATCTATGTTATAGTAATAAATAAATTGTAACACAAATATATAATATATCAAAATTGTGAGGTGATCAGATAGAAAATACCCGGTTTGACTTGATTTTTCTTGTTCATGCATATTCGCGTAATTTAACCGTACTCGTAAATTAATTACTTGTTTTGAATGTATGTGCCAGTTACTTTTAGTTATTTGTTTTAACATCTGCATGATTTTTTGAGTACAGAAATGTATCCTACATATCGAAAACTTTGGACAACATAATCAGTGTTTAAATAAAAAAAAAACTAACATAAATATGTAAATAGTTATTGTGTTTAAAATGCAAAAATGTCAAGCAATCCTATATAGTATATGAACAAAAAAAAAGGTGGTGAATCGATGTACACAGCCGTTTCACCAGTTCATTGTCGTCGCTGGTTCATGAGCTATGATTAATGTATATTTTTACTTGCATTTACTGTACAAATGTCTCATTATTTAAACTTATAAGATTTACTTACTTTCAGCTGACATAAATCTATGTATAGCATGGGGCCGATTGTACTTGTGTATATAAAGTGTTTACTTTAATAGTGAGATAAGCCAAGTTTCAAAATTTTTAGCAAAATCAAAATGTATCGCATTTTACGCAGCTGCGTCTTATTAATAGATTATGTTTAGTAAAGTTTCTTTTACTTATATATATATATATATATATATATATATATATATATATATATGGCTCATATGATAAATATAAATTAAGTTCCTAAGAGAAACAAATTCATAAATAAATTTATTGTGGCTTAATAATAAATAATATAATCTCAAATAATAATCAATATAATGTATTTGTCGTTTAATCCTACCAAACAAAAATATATATAAACTATCAACAAAATATAAATCTATTAACCCTTGAATGCCACACCGCTCAAGAATCTCGTAAATGACACATGGGGTCTAAAAGACCCCAGCATGAAAAATGTCTCCTTACTCATTGATTTTTTTATATTTAGTTATGAAAATTATTTTCAATGTTATTCAAGGCTTAGAAAAGAGAATAAAATGCTTCTATTGTTAAAATTTCAATTTCAACATAGTATAAAAAATTAAGTAAACTGAGTACTGCTAAGTGTACAACCGGGTAGGTCAATCACTCAACTATCATCAATGGGAGGATGAGCTCCATTTTTGGAGGGAACATTTGAAAATATATCATTCTAAAGGGTCTGGGGTCCGGTGGACCCCGGGTGGCATTTAAGAGTTAAATTACATAGAACCAGATTAGATTTACATAAGAACAGATTATATTTTTGATAATGTGCGAATCAATAAAAAATATTAAAAATTAAATCATAACATCCCAAAGAGGGACGGTTGTACAGTTGCTACTAAAAATTAGAATTTAATATATAATTATTTAACAAATGCGAAAATATCAAGAAAGAAACAATTGCACATATTTCATTTACCACGACTCTCGGTATTGGCTACATTCCTTTGCGAATAAATGGAGCCTTGGGCCAATCCCCTTAACGGTCCTTTTCGTAATTCGGACTGAGAACCTTTAGCAAGACAATTGCGGGTAGAAATCAGACTTGCATCATGCCCCATCGCGAGTGATCTTGAAAATGGTTGCTTGGTCAGCAAATTTGGATCCGGCCCCGACCACGGTGCATAATCCGGCCTATAGTTTTCGTTTACTTAATGTTTATAAAGATATACACATCGTGAAAAGTAGTTAAATAATATTCTTTTTAACGTACAGCAGCAGATCATTATTCGCTCCCTTTGCTAAATCCGAGTTTGATCCTACTGGTTTTGTTAAGTATGGGGATTTATATTCTTTATCCTCTGTAGTACTGGTTCCACGTGAAACTCTAACGCAACACATTTTATTATATAGATAAGTGTTATCATGATAATAATACATCTTAAAAGATATAATCTTAAAGAGATATCTTACTTCGGTATCTCAGTCTTATTTTTGGACCGTTTTAATTTTTCAGTTTCCGCATCTTTACTTATCTTTTTAATTGGAGAAGCAGTTAATTTTATAGCTTCTGTTATTGGCGGACTATCTTTCCGTTCGTCGCTTCTACTACTACAATATTTTATATAAACTTATAAGAAACAATTAATAGAAATATACATTTATGCATAATTTTTTATACATTGTTGAAAAATGAATCATTACCTTTGGCTGCTAGAAGTACATAGTGGTCGAGTAGCTTCTTCTGCCATTACTATATCTAATATATGTATTGCTCTTTCTTCATCATAATCTACACTATCCATAGCAAGCATCACAATTCGATCCGGTAAATTCTTATATTTTTCCATCAAACGTGTTTTTACTGTAATGTTTTCTTTCTGTAGTATACTATCACCGGACATAAAAAAAAATAGAAATCTAAACAAATACATACACTTATTCTTTTCTTCCAGGCTTTTTATGCGCGGAGGAGGCGTGGGTGCAGTTGGCTCGTCATGTACCTATAGAAACAATTTTTTTACATATAACAATGTTACATTGTTTGATAAAAAATTCATTACCTGTTCTTCTTCTTTCTTCTTTGCTAAGGCTCTGGCAGAAACAGTTGGATTTCGTTTTTCGTATCCTAAATCAATTAATTTTTCAGATGCCTTCTGCACATTATTATCGCTCTGTTCTAGCACATCCAATAATATTGTTTCATCCACTTTTGGAAATACATTTTTCAGGTACCTGTACATACATTCCAAACATATAAATGTATAATATAACTGTTATCGCAATATGCACAACATACAAACATAATACAGTGCATATCATATGGACTTATGGATTATATACTTTTTAATAGTATACAAATTGTAACTCATGACTAGCACAACGATAATCTAATATAATCTTATTTAAATGTGACTCGTGTACACAGCATTAACGTGTGCCATCCGGTATATGCGCATTCAATTTGCTATATTATATTTAAGAGAAATTTATCTTGTCACTTACATTATTAATAGTATCGATTATTTGAGTTTGCAAAAAGAGCTGATAAATCGCAGATAAAGATCTTTCCGTAAATGCGTAACGGATGACGTTAATGCTCTCGATCATAACTTAATAAATTAATAACACATAAAAGATTAATAATTAACATTATTTATAATATGTACATGTGATCTAACACCTAAAAATATTCATAAAATATCTCTTTTCTTCATGGCAATGAGCTATCTGATACAATTATTTTTATTTGAACATTTTTAGAATACAATGCACATGCACATACTATCATGCTTAATTTTTATCTCATTTTGGGATAAACGAGTTTCTTTTATATCTACCTATATAAAGCAGTATTTAAGGAAAATATTGCCAATATATATTTATTTTTAACAATATATATATATATATTGTTAAAAATATATATATATTATATATATATATATATATTTATATATATATATATATACTTTGTCTGTTTGAAAAGTAATGAGACTAATTTTTTTCAACAACTGGTATAGTAACACTGTAAAAACTGCAGTAGATCGAGAGCTACATTCATACTCTACCTTCAGTTAAAATTTCAATTTGATAGCATTAACTAAGGTCCTTTCATGGAGGAGCGTATTTTATAGGCGCTTAAGCAGGGCCTCAACAAACTCTTATATATTGCATTAAACTTATATAAAATCAAATTATAATTGATTTTTATGTTTAATTATAAGAAAAAAGTGAAAATATTATGTGTATTTAGAAATTCTTCATTTTTCGGTAAATTTTACTGTCAGAACGATATGGCAACGCTGCACTTTTCAGGGCGCCGATTGTAAAATGTGAAGTTGATAACAAACGTGTCAATGTAAGTGTCAATTTTATTAATCAAAAAATATTGTGACATTTTCTTTTTATCAAAGAGAGATTTTATAATAATAATGAGTAATAAGAAACATAAAGTGAGGAGTAATGTGGGCAAAAATAAGGGACAATTTGTGAAAATAAAAGAGAAGCAGCGCACTCAAAATATTATCAATTCTACAAAGAAAAGATTCAATAAGGTAAGGTTACAGAAACGGTAATATTATTAATTAAATAACTGGAAGAACAAGATAATTGGCATTGTAACTGTAATTTATATTTTGGTAAAGGAGTCCAATTTTGTCCGATTTTGATATATATTTTTGGATTATTTGTCTTTTTTAAAACATAATAAAAAGTTGATAATAAACCGTACGTAATGAACTGAAGTGTGACATGAGCGCACAGCTTGCAGCGTTGCCAAATCATTCCTTGAAAGTCGCCATTAAAAATATTCATCTCTAAACCACATTTCAAGTCAACTTTTAACATAAATATTTTGTTTAAATATTCGGTGACTCTGTATTTTTATCGGCACTATCGAAAGTATAGAGTTTAGCGAATATGTAGCGCAGTTAATATTTAATATCTCCAGATATTTGATAAACAAATTATTACATTAAAATGTGAAAAATAGACTTTTTCGATAACGTCACATATAAAATATCGAATTTTCAAAGTCATAATTCTTCTTTATATGTTCGGTAATGTGGTTTAATTTTTTTCTGGCGTAAAGATATGCATTTTAACTTTCTCGTGCCAAAAAAATCAGTTAATTCTTAAGATTCTGGTGTCATGAAAGGAATACCTTAACACATGTGATTCTACAATAATTTGTATAACTGTATGTTTGAGTGACGCGTCACGAAAATGAAACACAAGAAAATCGAGCAGCGTTATGCAAAGTTTGACACGGTAAATTCTGTGTCAAATTTCAGGATAACGTGACAGAAACATTTAAAAAGTTGACAATGATTGGTGATCAATTTTATTAAATTTAAATCACCAAATTATTTATGCCATTGGTGGTCCAGAACGGGATTCATCTTCACAATTTCACCGCCGTTTAAAAATGTCTTGTGCCAGGGATAGAACTTGACCTTTGTAAGTCTGTTTCAACTTCTTAAATGTTTCCATTGCGTTGTCCTGGAGTTTGACACAGAACTTAAGTTCTTTACAGAATGCCAGGCAACAGGTAATAAAAACAGGAAATAACAAAAAAATCGTTAGTTACAACCTAAAAAATTCGAATGCTATGATTGGTTGGCAACAGGCAATGGGCACAGAATTTTCAATGTGACGGAAACTCTGTGTCTATTGCCTGTGTCACTGTTTATTCTGCATTTATACATGATTTCTGATTTCTATTCCCTGTTCCTATTGCCTGTTGCCTGGCATTGTGCAAGGGGCTTTAGTCGCATAACGCTGCTCGATTTTCTTGTGTTACCAGTTGTTGAGAAAAAAAATTCAGTCTTATTATTTTTTAAACAAACCACATATATCCTTTATATATATTTGTTTCTACAAAAATATAAAAACTCCTTTATTCCCTTAGAAATTTTTTAACGACTAACGTAACAGTAACATCTAATGTAAGCTTCAATTTGTGCCATTAAATGACAAACAAAAACAAAACGAGAAGAATATTAAACAAAAACCAACCTATTCTAGATAGCGTAAATTTCATACTATCCAACAACTATGTTATAGCAAACCAGGAAGAAACTGAAAGATAAAAGAAAAATCTAAATAATACAGATGTCATAAAATTGGATATTATTGATTATCAAATTTTTGAAAAGCGATAAAAATATAACAAAATAAACATAATTAATAATAACTTATTAAACTATATTATATGTATAATATTTGCTACCGTGCACGATAAATTATCTTGAAGAGTCGGCCAATCTCTTACATACAAAGTACCTTATTTAAAAAAAATATGTTTAAAAATATAAAAAAACATCGCGTTTTGGAAAAAAATGTTTTGAACAAAAGTTATGTTAAGTATATTTGATTTTGCATGAGACACAAAGTGATAGTCAGTTTGACTTTGCGCAAAAATTCCAAGGTCACGTGGAGATCACAAAAAAAAGAATAATTTTAAAATAAAAACTAATTTTTTTATTGTAGATAATGTAGATTCTTGCAGCTGACGTCAAGACTTTTTCAAATCACTATGGCTCTGCGTTCGTCTTGACGTGCTGGCTCTATCCTCGTTTGATATTCGATGTGCAACGAAGATAGAATGATGCTTACAGCGCTGAAAGCATCAAGATGAACTCAGCCTATGATTGAATTGAATTTTGTTCAAAATTTCCTGAGCTGTGAGAAATTAAAGTTTGAGAATCACTGACATTTAGTCCAGGCCTATTTCCACTGGTATTAGCGTTACCTGATATCCCACTGTTTAGCATTTGCCCATCGCGGGGAGGTTGCTCGTGAGTACTCAGGACGACTATACATGATGCAAAAAGAGAAATATTTATTTTCCTATTTTCTGGTACCGATTTATGAAAACATCTCAAATTAACAGCAAATTTTGAACTTAAACGATTTGCACGTATTTTAAACATGATGTATACAAGTTAATCCTCGCCACCTGCTCTAGAATTTCATATAACCCACCTGGGGTCGTTTTTAACCCCACTTTATAATTTCTCATTTTACATTTAAGAAAAAGAGTTTTTAACACATAAAAATCAAGAATTTTTAATATATAAACATTTTTATTGAAATCAAAAGTAACAAAAAGTATAAATATTGCTATAAAAATAACTACTCGGAATCATCATCGATAAAACAAAAAATATCATCATTTTTAAGTGCATGGGGTCAAAAAATACTCCAGGTGGGTAGCGAGAGTTAATGACGCAAATTTCGAGCACTTATTAATTAAATCAAACACACCTACGTGTAAAACTTATACTACATCAGCTTTTTTTAAGGGCTACATAATGTACAAAATCCCACGGAGCAATATCTCAGCGATGTACATCAGATAGTGCCGGGTCTTAAAATTTAATGTCTCATAACTCAGAAAATTCTGAACAAAATTCAATTTTATCATAGTGATTTAAAAAGGTCTCAACGTCTGACTACAAGACTACAAAAGTCTGCAATAAAAAATTTATTTCAGTTAAAAATTTCAATGTGACCTTGAAATTGTCATGCAAGGTTATAGTCCAAGAGCTCGGAGCCAAAAAAGTCTCTGAAATGACAAAAGCTAGTTTTTTAATAGTCGATTACAGTACTGATGTACATGAATATGCTCTGGTCGGTCAAGCAATCATTGGGACAAGTGTCATAGGTGAGCTGTTAAACATGTCGCGATTAACGAGTGCATAAAATGAATTGACAAAGACTGAAAGTTTTTCTGCAGGTTACACATTGCATATAAAGAAGAATTATCTTAGTCAGTCAGCTGTGTGTTAGAACGGGGGTGGTCGGTCCGGCCCGAAGCATGTATGAAAAAATAATAATGTGCAACTCATTTACAAAGTCTAAAAAAATTCTTATAGGTACTTTATACGATATCATACGTAAAAAAAGTAGTCAGTCAACCATTCGATAGGACAACGCCCGTCGGTCAGCGTAAAAAAGTGTGAACATTGTGCGCGCGCGATCGGCACGGCCAGCGGCGCCGCGGCGGCTCGCTCTTGTCTTCGTTATATATACTGATGTTGTGTTAATCGATGGTTTTTTTTTTACTGCATCTTATGAAGAATGTTCCCTTAACCTTCAGAAATATTGCAAAACAGCTGTTACAAACTGTTGTGAAACTTAACGCACAACACATTGAAATAATTTTTGATCAATATTTTACGCCGTCGATCAAAGATTGTGAGCATGTATTACGGGGTACATAGGAAAAACGTGACTACAATATCTCCGGACCTGAACAAAAACGTGTAAATGATTTCACGAAAGAGCTGCACAACATAAAATTTAAGGAAGCATTTGTAAAGTTTTTGATTGAGTATTGGGCTAATGATGAATTAGCGCCATACTTGGGTGTTAAAACCGTCCAATTAAATTACGACAAATGTTTTCAATTTAAAGTTTCGGATGGAAAAGTTAAAAAAACTATTGAAGAAAGCTTTACTTGCACATCACACAAGAAGGCTGACACAACAATAATTTTCCATGTAATATCGTTAATGATTCCAACATTTTGATTAGATGTTCGAATACTGATATTCTACTTATCATGTTAGGAAATATGGTAAATCTATCTAGTAATTCTAATATTTGGATTGAAGTTGGAACTGGAAACCATCAAAGGATGATTGATGTGACAAAATTATATGAAGAATTAGGAAGCTCCATTTGCAATGCTCTGCCAGGACTGCACGCTTTTACTGGTTGCGATTTTAATCCTGTTTTTAAAAAAGGAAAAAAAGGCCTCTGCAGTTACTCCATCAGCACGCTGATTTTCAAAAAGCATTCAACGCGTGGAATTATACGTGGAAAAATATCAATAATTCATATGAATTTAATTGGTTCAAAGGAGATTAATTGCCTCAATTAATTAATGACGTCGTAATTTAACCACCGTTGGAAGATACAGATATACAATTTATATTTATAAAAGTCTATTATCTTTGATAATATATTGAATTTAAATTTATTTTTTAGATTCTCAATCCGAAACATTGGAACATTGTATTTATAATAAAGAAGAATACAGCAATGATATAGATTATTCCTGGACGGCAGTGTGGTCTAGTGGTACAGCGCCAGACTCGTAATCTGAGGAACCAGGTTCGAGTCCACTAGAGCCATGTAAACATGGAATGTTTTTCCGAAGCTGCGCCCCTCCGTGCAAGATAGGCTCTTGTGCGGAGCAAACTGGGCTCCGTCTTTCGGAAAGAGACGTTAAGCCGTTGGTCCAAAGGGTTAAAGTGAGAGGAGAAGGGTAGTATTGGATGAGAATTGAGTAAAAGGGTTGGGAACGTCCCTACAAAACGCCTTGCAACCCTGAGGGGAGTCAATAAACGAAATTTACGATATAAATTATTCCGATAATGAATTTGATTCTTTGGAATAAAATTTTGTAAATTATAAAGTAACTTGAATGTATAATAAAAACTTTTTTACTTACTTAAATTACTTAATATTTATTTTATAATAATTATATTAAAAAATTAATAAGAATAATGTTAAATAATAAACAAGACAAGATCGAGCCGCCGCCCGTACCTATAAGAATTTTTTTAGACTTTGTAAATGAGTTGCACATTATTATTTTTTCATACATGCCCGGGCCTGAACAACCACCCCCGTCCTAACACACAGCTGACTGACTAAGATAATTCTTCTTTATATGCAATGTGTAACCTGCAGAAAAACTTTCAGTCTTTGTCAATTCATTTTATGCACTCGTTAATCGCGACATGTTTGACAGCTCACCTATGACATCTGTCCAAATAATTGCTTGACCGACCAGAGCATATTCATGTACACCAGTACTATAATCGACTATCAAAAAACTAGCTTTTGTCATTTCAGAGACTTTTTTGGCTCCGAGCTCTCAGTCTATTAAACTGATTTTATCACTTTGTATCCTCCTCAAAACCAAACAACTTTTGTTTAAAACATTTTTTAAAAGCAATGTTTTTTTTATACAGGGTGAGTTAATTTTAATCCACGCAGGCAAATATCTAAAAAAATATAGAAGATACGGAAAAATGTTTCAGACAAAAGTTGTATGGTCTAAAGGGGGACACATGATTCTGATATGAGTCATGTCGTAGATGTTATTTTCAAAAAATTTTAAAGGCTAATTTTTTAAATGGAACTTGATTTTTTCTTGAGATTAAAGTTTTAAATCTCGTCGAGACGTTTTCAAAGCACTATAATAAACTTTCTCTTATTACTATAATAAAGCTTTTTTTCGTTAAAAATTTCCTGAGATATTTAAAATTGTTATATTTTTAATACAAAATATGAAATCTCGTGAAATACCTAATTCTATGTATAAAAGTATGAAGGTAAAGTCATCGAAAAGTGAATACTTTACGAGATATTTCATATTTTGTATTACAAATATTATAACAAAATTTTAAATATTTCAGGAAATTCTCAACGAAAAAGAGCTTTATTAAGGCTGTTCTACAATTGCGTAAACGTAGTCGTAAGTAGTTGTAAGAGTGTTGTGCGGCGTGGTTGTAAAACGGTACTGCGGTTGTAAAGCGTGTTGTGGAAAATGATTGAACTTCATCTTTCACGACTACGCCAGATGTAAACGTAAGAGCCAACCAGAGTGCACTCGAAATACACACTGCACTCTGATTGGTTGCTTTAATCAAGTTTACAACGTATCGTTACTCTATTGTAGATTGATCCGTTGTACAAGATTTACGGCTACTACTACTCCTATTCCTACAACCCTACGTTTACGCAATTGTAGAATAGCCTTAAAGGCTATTCTACAATTGTTTGAAAACGTCTCAACAAAATTTATAACTTCAATCTTAAAGAAAAAATCAAGTTCCATTTAAGAAATTAGTCGCCTTTAAAATTTCTTGAAAATGATATAAATCATGTGTCCCCCTTTAGACCATACAACTTTTGTCTGAAACATTTTTCCGGATCTTCCATATTTTTCGAGATTTGCCTGCGTAAATTAAAATGACTCACCCTGTATATTTAAACATATTTTTTAAAATGGAACACCTTGTATATGTATGTGTACATACGCATGTACATATTTTATATATATATCGCTCATTTGCTACAACAATAACATAACTCAAAAAACAAAATTTTTCAAAAAATAGATTTGAATGTTTTAAATCATAAAATTTTCAATATTATTCTTTTAAATACGATTTTGGTGCAATAATTGATTGTAGAGGAACAAAAATATATATTAGCTCTTCTTTTTAGTTATGTCATATGTCATTGTTGTAGCAAATAAGCGATATATATTATATATAGTATATAGGTATATACACATATAACTGTGTCTCTAATACTTAATATCTAAATATAGTTAAAGGAAATCTATTCTATACATGCTACCGCTACATAACGTCGTGTGTATGCGTGAAATATACCAGACAGTTATAACAATGCAAAGAAAGGCAGTGCTCCTTGACTGGTATACTTCCATGGAACTATCACAAGATACGATATCAACATCTAGCATCCAGACTGGGTGAAAGAGACTGAAAACTATGAATATTTGGGTTAAACCTAAGTTTCATTTTTGGGGAGTTAGGGGCTGGCCGAACTCCGCGAGGCGGACTCAATGTTAATGCTGCATGTATAGAATGAGCCGGTAGACGCCATCTCGGGATTGCATAATTTGAATGCACTCCCACAGGTGTACACGGTCCTGGGGCACAAAGAGGATTCTTTTCCACTTGGAGAGCACTCATGACCAAAGCTGCTCTGTTATGGTATCTGAAAGATATCGGCTGTCGACTTAGCACCAAATCTGATATAGTGCTAATTTAAGAAAATGGACAGGAAGCTCGGATAAATTAAATTAAAGAAACTTGAAAAATCAACTATTCCTTATACATGTGTAGTAGTTTTATT
This sequence comes from Temnothorax curvispinosus, assembly GCF_003070985.1. Lineage (NCBI taxonomy): Eukaryota > Metazoa > Arthropoda > Insecta > Hymenoptera > Formicidae > Temnothorax > Temnothorax curvispinosus. The sequence goes on from NW_020222797.1 coordinate 93,957, forward strand.
TTCTGTGTTAATAGTACTAATATTAATATAAATGTTTATAGAAAAATGTTAAAAAGCGTGAGTACTAAGCTTTAGATGGAAATCTTGCTAAAGTAGATCATTTGCATGAGATAAGAAACTTACTTTTTCAGTAAAAGACGAATATGCGTGTCCGAAACTGTCGGGAATACAGCGTTGATCTTCGCCACTTGTGACTCAGAGTCGGAATTTTGAGTAAAAGTTGTTTCTGTGTTTCTTACTGGAGTCGGAGATCCTAAAGTCAAGTCACCAAATCGAGTCGTCACTGCACTGGTCGATTTCAACGACAGTGGCGTTTTCAGTTCCTGCACATACATATAATTTGAATTGTATAACAATTAAAAAATATCTTGTGTGTATGTGTGTGTGTATGCGTGTATGTATATACGTGTACGTCTACAACTATATCGATACCTAACTTATTAACAAAAAGCATGCATGATTCAATGAGGGGATGACTTTCAATATAAATATTTACTTACCTGCGCACTGGGAGGTAAGAATGCTAGTTGTGGATTATGATAAGGGGACGGTGTTGGATAAATTTGTGGAACTCTGTGAGCAACTGTATGATTTAAGTGCCCACCACTTCCGCTTCCTCCAGTCTATTTATTTGTGGTATATCGTGTGCGTTATCCAAATGCAGCGTGTGCATATCATAAGAATATATACATTTTTACAATTTAACATCACACACGCGCGCGCGCGTGCACGAACATACACACGAGCGCGCGCACGCGACACACGCTAAATGATGTATCAAGTGCAGGATAGAATATCTTTGTACATGTAAAAAAATTAATACGTGAATAAAATTTTACATACAACATTTCACGTAAAATATTTTACTTCTTGAATAATGCTACATTTTCGGATTGTTAATTATGACTTTACATTTCATTTTTATGCCGGGATTACGATGAATTTAACGTAACGGGACGCGACGGGACGCGAAGCAACTTAACCTAAACACATTGTTTTTATATGCGTTACGTAAAGTCGATCGTAATCAGCCGCATATAAAAACAATGTGTTTAGGTTTTACGTTACTTCGCGTCCCGTCGCGTCCCGTTACGTTAAGTTCATCGTAATCCCGGCATTAGTCCTTTTACGTTTCAATAGAATACTTTAAAGAATTTAGAAACTCTTTTGTCTTACCAAAATTATTTACATTTAATCTTTGAACGATTTAATTGAAGAACATCCACTTTTTTTTTCAATAAATAAAAATACTTTTTACATAATTTCTTTTTATTTATTACTATTAAAAATAAACGTTACATGTAATTATGATATACATATAGACATATGTACTTTCAGTAATCTATTTAATTAAAAGTAAAAAATTTTCTTGATGTACGTGGTTTGTTAATAGTTATTTGTGTAACAAGTGTGGGAAGTTGAGAATTGGACACGAGTGCGGGTGATCGCACTCGCCTTCAACTTCCCGCACTTGTTACACAATAACTATTCCAAACTTATATTAGTGCGCCAACACGATATCACACCGATATGCGATAAGCAGTGTGGCCTAACAGCGACCTTAGTGAGTAACCTTCCGTTTGCCACGTTTAACGTGTCTTTCTATTGCGATTAATTATCATGCTGCATCGCTTTGCTTACAAGTTTATATGTATTCTGCGATTTTCAAGATGACTGAGTTTCACGAGCAGCACGATAATCCTTTTATAAATTGACATCTTATATAACACGAAATATCTTTTAAAATATTTATTTTTCGTACATTTTACCTTAATATTTTTATACGTAGAATAATGAGAGGAATCGATTTACGTAGAAAAAATTATATAAATTTCTTGGAAACATTTAAGTGACTTTTATATGACCTTGGCAGAAACTTCCAAGGCCAAACACAAAGGTTATTTTATTCCATTATTAAAAATAAGACATGTATAATATTGATATTGAGCAGTTGATTAATATTGAGCAGTTATTTTTTGCATGAAAAATTATCTTTCGACATCTTGAATCAAAATCCAAGAAATTGGCATGTGACATTTGAAAGAGGTTACTTGTTAGCTGAAAGCGCGTGTTTTTGTTACACTATTTCTTCAGAAATAAAAACAAAGCAAGAGTAAGCGAGAAAGAATAACGTATTTGCTAAAAAAAATAGTCGTTATTACAAAAGTTTAAGGCTTTACAAAAGTGCTTTGAAATGTAAGATCCATTGGTAATACCTACGAACGTTTTTAGTGTAAAAGCGAGCAAGAAAAACTTGGCCACAATATGCCAGGAAACACTTGGACACTTTCAAATAAAATATTCAATGGTTGAAAAATATTTTACATTGCGACTTATAAAATATCAATATAACAGGGTTATATATGTTAGGACAAAGTTAAAATAAATCTAATGATACATATTATATATACAATGTTGTAATAAAACAATCAAACACCACAACATAAACACTATAAAAGTATTAAATGATATAAAATGTTAACATAAACATTCTTTTGGCATAGCAAAGTATCAACTTTGACATTCTTATAATGTGGTAAAATATAAATCTTGACCTTTAATGTTACACTCTTTCCTTTATTAATATTATCCAGATAGAGAAAGAACATCGCCAATTTTATTATGGGTTCTGGGCTATGAACGCATACTTTTATATCCATTTCTAAAAAAGGTTGGTAGAAATAATAATAATATAACCATATCTAATATTAAATAATTAGCACTAAAAACTTCACACGAATTAACAAATATAATATAAATATATTATAAATAATATCATTAATTTTATATAAAATAATATATTTTGTAATATCGTCCAAGGTACCTTCCCGTGGTGACAATAATATGACAAACAAACTTATTTGTTTGTTCAGCTAAGTCTCTGGTATACAATCAAGATACGTAAATAAAATAATATATTGTGTTTTAGCAGAGTGAAATGGCAAAGGATTGAATTCTATAAAAGCGTATTATTGCATTTGCAAAAATAAGGCTTGTCACTATATTGGATGTTGTACTTATATCATGACATTGGTGTGGTATTTAAGTCAAGGCAAATACTCAAACGCAAAAATTAAGCTGTTATCAGAACATATTGTAGATATTTTTATATCATTTTCTGACAGTTCTGACGATGAAGGTATTATAATAATGAATAGGTATTAAGATTGGAATTGAACTGGTAACTCATAACTTCTTTTGTTCTCCGTCCCAAAATCTAAAATTATTTTTCTAGTATTTCTAGTAATATACACAACAATATCTACAAAATGATATATGTTTCAATACTGTGCGCGTTCATTTTGGGCGAAGTTCTTTCTATCAATAATATATCCATCAAGGAAAGTAGAAACGAGTCCAAGAAAACTATTAATTATATGGTGTATAATTTGTAATCACAATAATTGTTGATAATTTTAAAAAGTAAATTTATCCTAAATTATGGCGGAATAATATTCTTTTCTCTGAAAATACATTTTTATGGTCAAGATTCCTCAAGAAAAGTCATATGTTAGTAAAGTAAATCATTAATAGCGATTAAATTCTGCTAAAATATATGTTAACACAAATAATAAATTTATAAAATGTGATTTTTTTTGCGATAAAAGTAAATCTGACATATTTATATCAAATGAATAATAACAATTTGGAGAAAATAAATATAAAAATTTTGCAAATTGAGAAAGTGTGGTAATAATGGTATAAATATACCAAAGCTAGTGACACTGGAAATCTTATGATTACTGATAACTAAATTTTAAATAAATATAAATATTTAGATATTTTAAAGGAAAATTTGAAATAACTTGAGAAAAATTAAGACTCACTAGATTTTTGTTTTCGACAAGTACACTTGTATAACGTATGTACTTCATGTTGTAGAAATATGCCACTACAAAATTTTCAAATCTCAAACAAATTTATGTCCATCAGACATCGATGAAAAATTTAAAAAATCGTCACTTTCAAGAAAGAAGTGCTTTGTAAATATTTATATTGAGTGTTATTTAAAAATCTGATATATATCATTCTGATATTATAAACATTAAACGCAAAGTGACAAAAAAATGAAATAAATTTATTATTTAATAAATTGCAGTAAAAATATTTTAAAAGTCATTATTTCGAAATCTGTTAATTTTAAAGAGTATAAATTTCATAGTGTAACATAGTCATCTTTTTAAGCATTTAACATTTGACTCAGAAATACGTCAACTTTTATGACTTCCTGCTTATATATATAAATTCAACTAATTGTTATAACTGACCTGCATAGGAATATCTTGAGAAGTAGTGGTAGTGGCTGAGCTCAGTGCCATCGAGTTTTGAGACTGTATATACTGAGAATACTGCCAATATCTCACTCTTGGATCTTCCCATGTTGTAGTTCGATTGAAATGATTTATGAAATATCTGAAAGACATTTCATTAACAATCATATTTAATTTCTCATGCTAAAGAAATATGTGATTTTCTATAAGCATTTTTAACTTGAGGCACCTATATCGGAGCCAAACTTCTTTGAGCACAAAGCATTTCGATTAATGCACGTAGAATATTATCTACATCCTTATCTTCCTCTTCAACAGATATATTCATAATTCGGCCATTTATTTATCTCGATAACTGTAATTATTACTATGTGCGTTAAACTTTGCACAATATGGATTTACTGATATGGGACAATTTTGATTTCGAGAACGTTATTAGTACGCTATCCTTAATAATAAAAGGAATATGGCGATAAAAAGTTCTAGAGTGCAATTTACATACGGACGACCGCTGCGAATGTCATATCTGCATTCCCAGCCGGGTGGTAATTGACTCCTGTCATTCTGCTCCGCCATCTTTCCGCGTTGTGTTGTTTTGATAATCACAACGAAAATATCACGTAGATTACTCTTCTTCTTCAAGTCCGGCTATCAATACGCTACTATTTATCCAATCTCTATAGCGTTGTAGCGTTGTAGCGTTTGAGAGGCTTCTTCTTCTTTTTTGTTTAATGGCACCCGCCTCTTGTCAGTGGACGATACGGCCAATTTCTTGTTGAAAATGAGTGTCAATGAAGCTTCTGTCACTATCGCAATATTCAAGATCTATTTCCATTCGAGTGGTGAGACAGCATAAACTGTGTACGTGATGTAGAAAGGAAAGCTTAAGGGGCGGTGGAGGGGAATGCAGCGCGCGGTTCTTTGAATTTCAATAGCCTTAAGGTGATCCTAAAGCCGTGATTCTAGCCGGTTTTTTTCTTAGCACTAATCTTTTAATTGGCTTTATAGAAATGCAAAATTCTTGTCTAGAATTAAAGTACGCATCAAAATCTAGGTCATGGTGGTCGAATTTATAT
>NW_020222798.1:0-1130 GCF_003070985.1 Temnothorax curvispinosus
TACGTTCAACGGAACTTACAAGTGGATCGACGAGCTACCGCGTCTCACCGCGGAGTACAACGCGCGCAAGCATCGAACGATCGGCATGCGGCCCGTCGACGTTACTCCTGCAATCGCTAAAAGACTCTTAACCACGGTGTATAGCGCGATCAAGATCGCAGGTTTGACAAAGTTCAAAGTAGGCGATCGGGTACACGTTAGCAAGCACAAGACAATTTTCGAGAAGGGTTACACACCAAATTGGAGCACCGAGGTGTTTAAGATCGTTAAAGTGCAACACACTAATCCAGCAACCTATCTGCTGGAGGACTATCGCGGAAAATCTATCGCTGGAGCGTTCTATGAGCACGAGTTACATTGCGTGGCTTACCCGGACACGTATCTCGTGGAGAAAGTACTGCGCAGGAGGGGAGACGAGGTCTACGTGAAATGGCTGGGATTCGATGGATCGCACAACTCATGGATACACAAGGACAATGTTATTTAATTCATGTAGATCGTATTTTAAAACATATGAAAAATAAACTATGTAAGAAATATTAAATAGATACATGTACAATATTTTTATTAATATCCCTTCCAACAATATAATATACGTTACATTACCTTACTTTATGTTACATTACGTTATGTTACCATACATACATACGTACATTACATTACATTACTTTACGTTATACTATTATATATTATATTACATTTTACATATACATACAATACACTACGTTTTCAGAGGGGGTATTTGATAATGTCCCCACGGTAACGTATCGATCGAATCGGGTATAATGTATCGCTTATCGTCGTACGGACTCAGAGCGATTTTCGTCTCGCGGATGGTGTGCACTTCATGCAATTTTGATCTTATACAGAACTGCTGTCGCGTCATTTCAATTTCGTCTTTCAGACACTGCGTGTAATCGTCGAACGTTATAGTACGCGCTACGACGTTACTCTTGACGCCTTTTGCTTTTTTAGTGTCTTTTTTACCATCCACCTTCAACGCATACATCTTCGCTCTGAGTCCAACGAATTCCGTCATGATCGCGCCATTGTTTTCGTCTTTCATTAAGCCTGGCACCTTCTTTGTAACGAACCGCGAAAAATCTCAAAGCCGCATGTAAACGACACGA
>NW_020222799.1:0-1125 GCF_003070985.1 Temnothorax curvispinosus
AATCCATATAATACGCTAAACTTGAAGTGGTTGATCTGCATTGAAATACGGTGCAATTAGAAATAAAATTATTTAAATATTAACGTTATAATTAAATTATTCTTTTGCAAAAGAGTAAGAATTAATTTAAATATCAAGACATTATTATATTTGTGATATAAGAAAATCGAATAATTATTCATTAAGGAGGTTCTACAGATAATGGATGTATCTAAAAATTGGAAAAAACTTTATGGACGTATAAATTGAGATGCGAGAAAAGTGCTCGAAAAATTTTAGCATCGTTTACCGTGTAAAAATTTGCAAAAATGAATTTTGAAATCACAGTTTTTAACATAAGCTACATATGGCAGAGGGGCTCTTGGAGACAGAAAACGAGATATTAATTATATAAAGGCGACCTACCAGAGATTCAAAAAACGGAGCTCTTATAGATCTTAATCTAAGCTTTTCAGAAATATCGAGAAAAACAAGGGTTATCGCGTAAAATTTTGTAATATTGGCTATTGAAACAGGCCATATCACAGTTCACGTAGCGTGCTTCGAATAACAAGGGAGATTTGGCAATGTCGCAGCGACTGCACCCGCGCGAAAAGTGTACAGCCAGTACAGCACCACAGTATGACAGCACCTCAAACTTAAGCACCTAACGTTTACGAGCGCTTACGGAGTACTCGCTCTAGAATTATGTGAAATTGTGAAATAACCACGGTCATATGAGCAGAACTGTCAAGTTCGCGACGTTACCACATTTTCTTTCATTATAAGCCGCCAGAGTCAAAGGAGCACTTACACGATATTTTTAATTATTCCTCGCTTCGACTAATATGGGTATGATATAAGCTCTAACGTCATCAAAATTCACGAAAATGTTTTATAAATACTTAGAATCGATGAATTTAAAGATTTTCTCTTCATCTCTCAACTGACTAGAGAGTACCTGTAGAACCTCCTTAAGTGCGCTTGTTTTTTCTGTCGTTTCTTTAATAAATGACTGAACGAGCAAATAATAATAATTTTTTGATTGTGTACTTACTCATCTGGACTCTGGATACTTGTGGAATGTCTTCGTAAATTTCCAACATGTGTTAAGAAGGATAATGTTTCGCCGCAATTATTGCATTT
>NW_020222800.1:0-1105 GCF_003070985.1 Temnothorax curvispinosus
CAATCCACTCTGTATTGTAAATCACTGGAAATTCAACAGATTTACTCAAAATTTGACTTCTATGAAACTGGATTCATAAAAATGGATTTGACACCTAGGGAAAAACCTTTTTCACAACACCTCCACGGAAAATTCAACTTTCCTGTAGAGAGGGGCGAAAGTGGTCAATTTCACGCCAGGGCGGCCATAGCGAGCGGAAAGTAACCACTTTCCTCCTTGTTTAGCGGGTGGAAAGTGAACACTTTCCGCCCGCTATGGCCGCCCTGGCGTAAAATTGACCACTCTCGCCCCTCTCTAGGCATGGAGATCGAACTTTCCGTAAAAATATTGTGAAAAATATCGTGTGCACCTCGGGTCGAAAGCTTTTTCAGACTCGTGAGCAGTCCCAAAATCATCCACGCAATCATTTTTTAGTTCTGCTGAATTTCCAGTGATTTACAATACAGAGTGGATCGGCCGTCATATTGGATCACCATCCTGGATTTCGATCATCGCCATTTTGGATTTTGCTTCTTTGGGATCGGATTTGTCATATATACAGTCCATGAACCACCCGCACAACCATTTTCAAGTGGATCCGGTCAATTATCAGTAGTTTGCGGTGCGTAAATGCAGTTTCTGACCACCATATTGGATTACCATCCCAAATTTTGATCACCCAGCTAGTGATTCGTGGTCAACCTACTATTAACTCTAACACAGGTCATTTTAGAGCTGTTTTAATCACGATTTTTTTCGTTTTCTAATAATTTTATTGAGCTGTTCATGGATTTCAGATGTTTTGGTCGCCATTTTGGTACCGCCACATTGAATTCTGCAAAGTTGCACACGGCTTTCGATAGCTCTTACCCATAGCTACCTCTAGGCGCAAGGTAGTTTTTCTGCGATGAAAACAATTATGGGCAGGCCGGTGATCTGGTTGACAAATTTTGCCCCACATATATACAATTATAAAGCATATAGAAAACTATACAAATTTTACTTACAACATTTTTTATATATCTTATTGTTTCGACAATAATTACTTACGCACATAGTACGGATGAGCATGGATAGCGTATATACGGAGGCGTTTGTAATTAATTCTTGAAAATGGTTTATCGTA
>NW_020222801.1:0-3692 GCF_003070985.1 Temnothorax curvispinosus
TGCTCTACCAGCTCTTACCTCCGAACCTCCCGACTCCTACACGTTCGCACACGTTCGCACTTCGCACGACAGATATATACATGAGGTGCACTGCGCATGTATATGTGCGGCATCAAGGCGCGTGCACATGCGAGCGTTCTCTATCGCGTTCGCAAGCCGTGTTTTCACCATTGACAATGGTTGAGTTCGTCTTATCAACACTCGGCGTTGATTGGTTGGTTTGGCGTTTGACTGCTACTGAGCGGCTTGGTCTGCTGAACGCGCCCAATAGGGGGGTCGATTGTGTATCTTGAAACGAGGTGAAAATTACAAAAGTGAACAGATTTTACTAGATTTCGATAAATTAAATCGTAGATACGCTAGTGAATTTCCTCACTTTTGTAATTTTCACCTCATTTCAAGATATACAATCGACCCCCTGGGGGTCGATTACGGTTCTTGAAACGAAGTGAAAATTACAAAAGTGAACAGATTTACTAGATTTCGACCAATAAAATCATAGATACCCTAGTGAATTTCCTCACTTTTGTAACTTTCACTTCGTTTCAAGAACCGTAATAAGCCCCCTGGGATTTGATTACGGTTCTTGAAACAAAATAAAAATTAAGCCTTGTACATACACTTAGCAGTACTCAGTTTACTTAATTTTTTATACTATGTTGAAATTGAAATTTTAACAATATAAGCATTTTATTCTCTTTTCTAAGCCTTGAACAACACTGAAAAAAAATTTCATAACTAAATAAAAAAAAATCAATGAGTAAGGAGACATTTTTCATGCTGGGGTCTTTTAGGCCGGTATTCATAGTTACGCATTATGCGTTGTGCAGAAGTGTGTGGTCCCCGCGCCCATTAAACGCTCAATAGAGGCTGCACGCAGTTTCCAATGATGAAAGCAAACGCTTTCAACTTATTATAAACGCTTAACAGAGGACCTCTAAGGGCCAATTTCACCAACCACAGTTAGCTTAACCGACGGTTAAAGTTAGCAGGATTGACCAATAGAAAGCAGGGTGGATTCATTTCTATTGGTCAATTCTGTTAACTTTAACCATCGGTTAAGCTAACTGTGGTTGGTGAAATTGGCCCTAAATGTTTTAAAGAACTCTCAGCAAACGTCATACGTCATGTAAACGCTGTGCAAACTCTCAAAAACGCTATATACAAACGCCTTTCAAACGCTGTAGCGTTGCAATTTCCGCTCTACGAACTCTCTACTGACCGTTTCTAACTCTTTTAGCAGCTCTCAGGAGTCACGGTGGAGACCTCTGTCGGGTTGGGTTAGCTGCGAGTCCGTATTTTATTTATTATAAATTGTTAAGAGCAAAAATGCAAAATCAGGCTCTTTAACTGACTGCATTATTATATAAAGAGTGTATAAAAAAAAAATTCACGTATCTATGTAACTTGTTTGATGAGAAATTTAGATATTACGAATCCGTAATTCCGGCTGGCCGACATGTCAAATTACGGATTCGTAATATCCGGATTTCTCATAAAATAAGTTACATAGATTGTGAATTTATTAATATACTTTTTATATAATAATGCAGTCAGCTAAAGAGCCCGATTTTGCATTTTTGCTCTTAAAAATTTATAATAAAAAAAATACAGACTAGCAGCTAATCCAACCCAACAGAGGTCTCCACCGTGACTCCTGCCGACCCTTATTAATTGTAAGATCATTGAAGATTATCAATCCATCCATAAGAAAAACGCTTCAAAATTCCTTTTTCGCAACTGTTTTCTCTCGCACCAAGGTAATCTAACAAAAAGAGAATTATGATAACTTAATTATTCAACAAATAACTTGATTATTAAAATTTCAGATCTAATCTAAAGTGTAATCATTGAATTTGTACATACAATTTGTTTGAGATTGCGATTTCATCGTAGCGTGCATCGATTTCGTCGCACGAAAAGGCACAATATGCGTGTGCCTTCGTTGTATTATAATTTTATAACCTCAATAAAATTATTATTTTTTTGTGAATTGCATTTATAACATGGGCTTTTCCAAGAACATTATTTAATCTATAATATTAAAGACGTTTCACGAACTCTGTTTTTATCCTTGTACCGTGCGATAGAAAAACCAACGTTATAAACATTCGTCAGTGTGACAAAAAACAACAATTGTTAACGGCCGGTTAATATTTGTCTCGAGTCGGCACGTTGTGGTGACGTAGGCAGCTGATTGCAGCCGATTGCCAATTGCTCGTCACAATCCGCGCCTCGCGCATATCAGATGCGAATAAATGCGTGTCGGGCCTCTTGGCCGCCAATCGCACGTGACGACCTGAAGTCATTTCCGGCGCTTCAAATTCATTGGTGACAGCCGAGAGAAAGCTCCTTTATAAAAGAGCGTGCTTTGACGGAGAAGCTCTCTCGCTCGCAGTTCACCCACAAGTATAATTCAAACCGCTTTAGTACACCGCCTAGTACTAACTTTCGCTCGAATACGAATTTAACTTCGCTATCTCGCTTCGCGAACACGCTTTTCGCTGCTTCTTGCACACCGTACTCGCTTCTGTGCGCGCTATCTTTTACGGCTTATTCCTTTGCTGGAAACAAACGAACTCTGTACATATTGTATAGATAAAATTTATTTGGCTTTTAATATACGGATTTTTATGAACTTATTCTTTTGATTTTTTGTAAACTGCTTTTCCTCGTGCTTGTCCTTCTTGCGCTATCATCAATCGCGTATTCGCGCACTCTCGCACACAATTATTGAATTGTACGCCTTTACTATAACATACAAATGTCAAGCTCTGAATTATTTATTTGCTTTTTGTTAAGTACAAGCTTATGCATAAGCCTGGCCTCTAGATTTAAGTAGGGAAACTACACACTACTCGTGAATTCGAATGTAAAGAGATTGTGTATTCTGAATTTAACTTTTATTATATGAATATAACTCTTATTCCAAACTAGGATTGTCTCATAGTCGATACATAAGTGGCATAATAAGGTATTGTACAAAATAATCAGCGCTGCATAAAATACAATGAAAAAAAATAATCATTAGAGAATAATCCTTTCTTGTGCAGAATTCAATATTGTAATCTTGTATCAAATGATAAAACTCCTCTAAAGAAAGTATCTAGAGGCCCTCTACCAAAGACCACCAAACGACCACCAATCGATTCCAATTAATGAAAGTTCGATACGTTGAAGTTGTCCGGCCAACTTCATAGAGGTCCCGAACGCACCCTAAGGGCCATTTTCACCAACCACGGTTAAAGTTAGCAGGATTGACCAATAGAAAGCAGGGACCTCATAGAAGTTAGCCGGACAATTTCGACTTACGACATTTTTTTTTTTACGAATCGATTGTTAGTCGTTTGTTATTGATTGTTAGACTAATTAGAACGTTTGTTAGTTAATAGTTTTTACGTAATCACAAAAATAATTTTTAGTGTTAATTTAGCCGGTAAATATAGAATTCTTTACAATTTTCGATTCAAACCGTGGTCAATCGATGCGGAATCGTTTGTTAGTTCCGAATATACTAAGTAAAACGTTTGTTAGATCACGGTTTCGCTAAAAAAAGCGAAAAACTGTATATCGTTTAGCTGCCGGAGAGTGGGGGTGAGACGTAGAATATGTGGTGGTTTCGGAACGCATTACGTTATAGTTTATCAACACGGGAAACGTGCTTAACCTATTTTCAATTTATTTGTCAGATT
>NW_020222802.1:0-8401 GCF_003070985.1 Temnothorax curvispinosus
TCTCACCGCACAGGACACTCGCGAGAAACACTCGCGGATAATAAACTACAATCGCGCGCGGACTAATTTCATTAAAAGTCTTTCTCGCGCGATACTGTACGGCACTCCCGTTTAGAAAAGTCCTTTAGTCCGATTACTTGAACGGCACTCCCGAAGCAAACGCGACGAACCGGCTGCGGTTCGTTTATTCAATTAAATCGGCGAACGCGAGGGTACGTTAGCTTCCCCGTCTTTGGATTTTTATCCAAGCAGAACAAGAGTTTTGCTTGGGTAAAATCCTCGTACTGGGTACTAGGCCTTCCCACCTCGCCAAGGTCGTACCCGTGGGAAGGAAGTATCTTTACTCTGTAATATATAAAAGCAGCTAGGTAACAATTAATTTCTCATGCAAATTTGAAGGAGTCGCGACGCCGCGTGCTCCGCGTCGTGCGACGAAATATTCCAAGGTGTCGGCAACTTGGCGCGATACTATATACGCAAGTCGAGCGGACGGTTAACAAAGGCACGCACTTGGTTAATCGAAGATACGCTATTGAAATTAAATATCACACTCACTGCAGCACGTACGGTATCTTGCGATAGTAAAACCGCATTATTAATATGAACAACGAAGAATCGTGACTGCCGGCCGCTAATTTACGCGACGCGAGATATACGTACGGAGATTATGACGAAGCATTCACGAAACGGCGCCGCGATGTATCACGGCGTTCCGTTACTCGAATCACTCGATATACGACACTATCACTCAGCCCTCTTTTTCCCTACGGAGAGAATCGGGGATAAATCACACGACACGACAATTCCGGCACGCAGCATTCGAAGCACGACGCGAGATAAATGAATGCGCACATTCGCGATTCGCGAGTCCAGACATGGCGGGACGAGCGACTATCACCCGCGAATGTCACAGCGAAACTGCACATCGTTCATGCAATTGCCGTTTACATACCTTCGCGTACCTCGACGTCTCGAGTAAGCGATTCGCGCGACACGTTATTCATTCCGACAGACACCTCTTATACACTCGTAAATTGTTGAACACACACGGCGCGTACTCGCGTAGCAATTATTCCCGCGGCCTGCGAAACGAGGAAGCAGGCATGCCAATCGCTGAAACGAGTGCGTTCCGAAAACAGCACGAAGCACGGTGACGTCGGTGACGAGCGCGCGCGGAGCACAATCACTTCCTACCCGTGCGAAATCCCTCGGGAGAATGATAGCTGGAGTCACTCACGTAGGTAACAGTACTCCGAGCGTTGACGGAAGCAAGTGGCAAGTCCGCTCATTGTCAAAAGCAATGCCGAAAACACGCCGATTTTCGAGAGACGCAGTTTTCAAGTTCAACGGTCGCGCCGCTAGTACGGGTTGATGCGGACTGCGCGGTGCCTACACTGCTACTACGTCACCGTACCGTATCGATCCGCCGCGCCGGCCGCGGCGGCGCGGAGCGGCGGGACGTGATTGGCCAGATCAGGAGGCTCGACTCAACGCGCTCCACCTCTCGCCCGAGTCGCGTTTCTTGCTTACGTTTCAATTTATATTTTGAATATACATATATGTGAATCGCGCAGAAAGACACTCAATAAATAGCTTGAACGCTTCGATAAATAGCTCTCGTTAAGCGCGGGAATTAATCAATTGAGTGATTAAAGAGAACGATCGCGCGTTTATGGCGTTCTCACTTTAATTTGCTTGTCGCGGATCGCGAACGATCGCGAACGAGGGAGCGAGCTTGCTTCAAAGATGTATGAACATCGAGAAACAAGCTCAAATGTGCGTCCACAAATATATAATTCCGTTTTTTGCTAAAGAACAGGCACGTAATTCGCTCGTTCACGTAATTCGTCATAAATGTTTCAAATCTATTTGCCCGTTTGTTGCTTTATTCCTCATAATCTCTATTTTACAGAAAATTTACGTTAAATTGTATCTTTTTTATTTACTGATCGCGCATACTAGGTATAAAAAACGTTACTTGAAAATAAAGATACTTGAAAATTATAAAACGTTCTCTGTTGCTTGTTCCCCAAATATTATTCGTTTTGCTTAGAAAATTTTCCATAAACGAACCTATTGCTTCGTATTTCGTGCTCTGATCTTGCAGATTTATTAACAATAAAAAGAAAGAACGTTGTCAATTCGATCGTAGCGCTTTGAAATGGAATTATTGTTACGAAATTATTTTTTTTTTATAGCCAATACACTTTACGTTACAAATTCATAGCTGATAGAATTTAACATTAACTATAGACGAAGCGCGTGCCATTTATTCTCGACTATTATAAATATATTTTTAATAACAGGTATCAAATTTAATCTTTACATTTATTTGACATTACGCATCAGGATAATTTGAATAAAATCAATCGTAATAACCTCTGTCATTTAGTGAGTTGTCAAAACATGATTCTCGCACTGACAATTAACTCTCGCAGTAACGAATTGAGCCAAGCGAGAGAACCAATCAACATCGCGGAAAAGCGGCGACAATAAAACTTCAAAAACAAAAAAAAACAAAACAAAACCAAAACGGAAGCGCGTGCAATTTATCCCTGAGAATTCCGGGATCGGTAAATGTAAAATGTTTCCATTTGTCAGCGATATTTCTCGTGATTTATGTAATTGATCGAAAAAGAAAAAAAAACGAAACGCGATGGACGTCAGGCACGTCTCCTCGGCGGAAGTAGCGCCTGTCGCCTCGAACGATGCGCCTCAAAATTCGGAGTCCAGAAATTGGAAAATTCGCAAATGTCACTTGGAGAAACGCGACGACACGCGGAACGAAGCGGGCACGCAAGACGTTATCGGGAATATTCCCGCAATTTATATCGATACGTCGGACGAGGACGACGTGTCCGAAGGATTGTCGGGCGACGTCGAGCGAACGGAGACTCAACATTCGCCCGCGACAGATCCAGGATCATCCGCCGTCGACTGTGGAAAAGAATTCGCGTATTGTATTCTCTGTTGTAAATCTTGAAATTTTGAAAGAAATATTTCGAGGACAGAGAATCCACTCCCTCTCTTTTACGCGAAAATTACGGGGGTAGTGTTCCGCTTACGAAAACGAAAGCAATAAAGCAGATCTTTGCGTTTCGTAATATAAAGAGATAACAAGACATCGAATTAATTAAAAATTAATATTTTAGATCGATCGCAATTCAAAAAAGATCTTTCAGAGTTTGGCTCAGATTGACAATTAAAAAAACTATCTTAATTAAATTTATAAAAAGTTATAAAAATGATAAAAAAAAACTTATATTAATTAAATCTTTCTCAATCATTTCATCGCATATTTAACAACACTATTAAATGTGTACGAGGAATATAATTTATATAAAAGCAATTCACGTGTTGAAAAAGTGCTCGAGCAAAAGAGTATAAAAAATGTTAAGGTTTTTTTGCGATTTTAATATTTTCTTGGCCGTGGTAAAATTACAGTTTTACCAGATAGAAAATTATTCGCTTTAGATCTGCCCTTCATGAGCGCGCCCAGGAACTCTGGTCGGAGATGACGAGCCTTCGAGAAAAACTAAACAAGGAGGCAGCTCTCTGGAAAAGGGAGAAGGAGGAGTTTCATCTTCTACGCCAGAGAAGCGATGCCCTTGCGTTTGAAGAGGCAACCGCGGCCGCGCGGGCCGCAGCCGCGGCCTATGCCGTCGAATCGCCGCTCTCGAGCGACTTAGGTAACGATTTGCAATCATCGATATTTAATCAGTAGCTCGTACTCTTCAATTCACTCCTTCAGGTCTTGTAAAACGAGTGAATCGAGGAGTGAATTAAGGGGAACTGAGAAATTTATTTCAGAATAATTATAAATCCTTCATCAGTGAACAAATCTTTAGGGAACTTTAAAGTCTTATTTAACCCTCGAAAGCCACACTGGGGTCTCAAGAACTCTAACGAAATTTTGGAACTACGTTTAAAACTATCATTTTATTTTTTAATGCGAATTTTTTTGTATTAATTTTTTTTACAAATTCTGAGATTGCTATCATAATTCTCAGAAAAGTTATGATTAATTGGAGGGAAAAAAAACATTACAATATGTTGATTTTTTCGAAACTTATGAGCGAAAAATGGCTGAGGTTCTCCAGACTCCAGTGTAGCTTACACGTATGCAAAAAACAAGTGTGGCTTGCAAGAATTAAAATTATTAAATCTGAATTTGCATTTATGTTCCTTTCTTATATATTTCACTATCCGTTCGGTTTAATTCTCTATATCCAAAATTGATGATTAACATTTATGCGGTTTGTATTTACCAGGTAACATCGTTGATATTACGTCAGAGCAGAGCATCAGGGAACTCGCAATACTCGAGTACGAGAAGAATCTCGCCAAGTACCATGACCGGCACTCCGTCGAGCAAGCCGAGCAACGTTACAACTCGTACAAGCGTGTGCTCGTCGACGCCTACAGGCAGAAGTTGTCGGAGGTCGAGCGTCTCTGCGACGAGGAATTGGAGAACATACGACAGAACGCGAACTGCTTGCAGCCGTTCAAGGAGATCGCATCGCAGTGGTCCATCGATGAGAACGATCACGGTGATTCGCAGCGCGGTTGTGACAGTCCACCCGAGTCCGCAGAACCATCTAAAATCATCGAGACAAGTCTAAGCAACAATTGGTGTATATACGAAACACTCGACAACGAGGTCAACATGATCCCGGAAATTTTATCCGCCCGTTTTAAACGGGAAGAAGCAACATAAAGACATATAATTATTATTATTAACCCTTGGTTACACCTCTTTTTTGAACATTTCTAAAGGATATTTTTGAACATGATGCCACTCAAAAAGTTAATTTTTTATAATGAGAATATATTCTACAATGTTAAATTTAATTCTAGAATTTTTTGCGATTACTTAAACTGTTAGTTTTTGAACAGCATGCAGTTGTTTGAAAATTGATTGGGATCACTTTGAACCCAACGTGTGACCACCGAGGGTTAATATTATTTTGTAATTATACACTGCGTAGTTTTAGCAGGGAGGGAATAAATGTAAAAAACACATATTTACAAAATGATCTCTTCATTTAACTATAGCCAAGCCAGTACATACAATCGAAATGAGAAACGGATAACTTTACGAAAATCTTATAACAAATTTGTTAGGCATCGTTAAACATTCATGGCTCTTAAGTCATCACTCGCATAAAAAGCTGAAGTCACTTATACACTAGAGTAATATATATAAATTGTCTAACCAACAATATATAACTGTATAATTACAACTATCCCACGAATATTAAAACTATCACAGTTCCTCCGTTTTTCTTCAGATATTTCAGAACAGTTTCCTTGAAAAAGAAAAAAAAGACTGCGAATTGATTGCACTTATATCTGCATTTAAGTGAATGGTCGATCTTGATATTACGATGAACGGAAACAGTTTCAGTAATAGATTCTTGATGACAAATGTAAATATGGATTTACAATTCTCCGGTTATTGCATGTAACTTGTATTGTTCTTTTGCATTCGGTATAATTCGTTACAAAGAAACTGCAAAACTAACTCTTTTACATGTGTATATATTCCTTATACACACACACGCACACACACATATTACATATATATGTATATATTACTATATGTATAGGTAGTATATCACAGCTTAAAAGTAAATAAGTCTCGCATCCTCAGGATTCTGCTCCGCCGGGCAGTACGGGCATTTCAACCTGGAAATAAATTGATTTCTTTTAAAAAGTGACTTTAAATCAGCACTTAGGAAGCACCAATGTACTCCAGCCTCGCCGCATATGTAACACCTACTTATTTGCATTGGCGAGCTTGTTCAGCGCGTCTCGGGAAATTACGTGACCGCAAACCAGTTTCATCGGTGGATTGTTCTCTGTGCTTTGTTGCCTGAGTATGGGACAGGCAAAGACTGAATGATAACGGCTCTGCTTTCCCAGATCTATCTCGATCTGCAGACGAGAAGAAATCGATGTGTTTTGAATCTCAATATCTCTACACATTTATTTAAATATGTATGTGATTATGCGTCCTTGTACTTACGGGCAACTCATCTTTACCGCTCCAGATACCGGTGACCTGCCTCTGCTGCATGACTTGTTTGATATTTAATAGCGCAGGTAGCGCAGTGCATCCTGCGTTGATACTGCAATTGAACAAATCACGATGTTTTAGTCGCCCGTTAAATTCCTTTTAATTATGAGCAAGCAAGATGTACGTACCAAACAGATAATGGGCTATCCACGCTTAAACCTAGTAATGTACACGCTTCTTTAGTGAAAACGTCGTGTATCTCGAGCCATAAAGTTGGGTCTAATAAGTGACTGTAGGGAGACGATTGGATTCCATGCGGCAAGTACAATAACGTCCCCATTAGAGATTGTACTTCTTTCTCGTAACGTCCGACGAACTGTGTGAGATTTTGGCGGGCGTACAATATCGCTTCTCTCTGCTTGCTAGGGCCTTGTTGGACTAATCTTATAAAATGTAATCTGTGTAACTTGAACTCGAGAGAAGAATTCTGGAAAAAAAATGAAAAATTTATGACACGCACGTTATACGCCAATATAAAATGGACGATTTACATTTGCAAGTCGGAAATTACCTGTGCTAAAAGTGCTTCTCTGTGTTTCTTAGCCCAATCTAATGCCGGTTCAAGGTTTCTCTGTTTTAGACAATCTAATATATAATTCAATTCTGTGAATGGTTCCTTCCTGCCTTCGTCGGTTTTGATGCCAGCTTCCTGTAAATATTACCAATCGTGGTATTACACGCGATTAAGATAGAAAGAAAACAATGTAAAATAGATTTGGTAAAGGAAACTCACCACTGCTAATTCATCAGCAATGTCCAGCATCCCTTGGCGATAAAAGTGCTGGCAGATTATTTGATTCAGGAGGTGAGATTTCTCAGGCCCGGAAAACACATCTTCCCTGCTGGTACTTGCGAAATCGGCAATGAAATTTCTGTCTATCGCCTTACCTACCTTGGACACCGTACTGTGCAAATCGCGGTGGTCTGTCGCCAGTCTTTGTACAGTATCACGTACTTTTGTCATCGCTTGCTTTAACATCTGTACTTGACCAGCCGTTAGTTCTTGATTAGGTGGCGCTAATAAAAACATATTAAGCTTATATTTCGCAATCCAAATCGATTGTATATAAAAGTTCTATATGTAAAAGAATAAATATATAATTCTTTATTGAATTATATTCACAAATATTTGAATAAATAATAAACTTGTACATATATTATAAACCTTTTTCTTTTCATTGTATTACGCACATAAATATATATTTAAAAAATCTAATTATTAGTTTTAATATCAGTTGTATGTCTGACGTGTTTTTTTATTTCAGGGACAAGATAATTTGCGACAAACGCACGACAAGGCCTTATACCTTAGTATTGAAAAAATGTAGGGAGGTAAATAAATACAAAAAAAAAACATACTATTTGCATTTAATTGCTCATTATTATATTAAAAATGATGTTAAACACGTAGAACTAAGCTGTTAATAGCGTGCAATATGCAGAGCTTGGTTTACAGGTTAGTCGATTCCAAGAAATTAAACTGCGGCGCTACAGTTAATAAATAGAGCAATCAGTCTATCGGAAAATCGATTTGGTCCGTTAAGAATCGGAGAGCGTGAATAAGCCTTCGAAATCGCATGATTCGAACTAAAAACTACCCGTTAGCGATCAAGATCGGAGACAAAAATCTCGGGAAATGACTTCGACCCCGTTTACCTTCTTCCAGATCCTTTTTCAGGGACTGAATGTGATTTATCAGGTCGTGCAGCACTGTCTCCGCATGTTCGTTTATCGCACCGAATTTCGACAGAACTTTATCCACCTCGCGCTCAACGGCATTACACGCCTCCATTATTATTGTTGTATCACTTTTCGCGATTGACATTTGCACCGCGGAGCCGTGGAGAGACCGCAAACCATCCAAGATCCCAATCCCACTCTCCCAGGGATGTAATTAGGCCGAATATCTCATGTGACGTACGGACGACTCGTTAGGCGGCTCTCATTGGCTGTCGGTGCGCCACGGGCGTTTTTACAGTGACAATTTATCGCGTATATGCGATATCGCCTGCAACCGCCCAGGTAGCAATTAATGTCTAAAAAACATCATAAAGACATCTTTAAGATTTCTGGCAGCTTAAAGACATCTTTACGATGTCTTTTAGACATTAATGCTACCTGGGCAATTATACAGATTGTTTAAAAAATGGTCAAACGTTACAAGTCCATTAAATATGTTAGTAGAAAAATAATATATAAACATAATTTTACGAATAAATTCTTTCCATGTTAAAAATGTTATGAGTATATAGTAGCTTAATGAGAGGATTATAATATTTGAAATTAATAATCGAAAATTACGCGATTGTATTAAATGTATTT
>NW_020222803.1:0-3604 GCF_003070985.1 Temnothorax curvispinosus
GTACCGAAGACGTCCAGTAGACGTCTTTTTGTACGAAAAATGTGGCGCCCAAAAACGTCCAATAGACATTAGTACGTACAACGGTACGTACATAGTACGTACCAAAGGCGTTTAATAGATGTCATTGTATGTACTAACGATGTCTATTGGACGTCTTTGAACGATACATCGTATCACCCAAAGACGTCCAGTAAATATTGTTATATTCTTCCAGGGGGCCTAGATTACGTATCTTTTCACAAAGTAAAAATGCGAAAAGTGAACAGATTTAGATTTCAACCGATAAAATTATAGTATACTCTAGTGAATTTTTTCACTTTTTGCATTTTTACCTCGTTAAAAGATACGTAATAGGACCCCAGGATGTAAAATGGATGTAGTGTAGACGTTTTTGATGGATATTTCTGAAAATAGCATTTATAGAGATTATTAAATTCGCGAAATAGTCGAGAAAGTAAAATCAGATTAATATCTATTTTATTATTAAAAAACACAGCTTATAAATGCTTATATATAGTACAGCTAAAACGTATATATAGTTATGCAAACATTTATTACAAGAACTATTGACTATCATGGTCTGCATATAGAACCATATAGGTAAAAGAAGCATAAAAAAAAGAAAGTTTCTCATTTTTAAGACTCCTGGGTAGTCATCACGGCCATATTGAATTTTTGCTATCAAAGGCAAGAAATTAAACCCTATTTTATTGTGCGTTCCATTTTCAAATAAAAACATTTTGATAAAAAATAACTATAGATGTTTCCAAACACTTCTAAAATTGACTGAAAACTCAGAGCGTAGCTTCTAGCGTGCTTGAAATCTGTGCGGACGTGAAATGGCATGGTTTCTTTTTTTTTCCTCCTTTTTTCCATAGAACAACGCTGGCCAAACTTTGAAGCATCATCGTCGTCGGCGTTATATTACGTGTGTAAAATGTTGAACAAATGTTTATCTTCTCGCGCGCGCGTATTCATAAATCACTGAATAAACCTTTAAACGTGTGCAGTTGCACGGATCTTCGAATTCACGTACAAAATACCGTCAGGATTTATTTTTCCATTTCGAATATTTTTCAGACTTTCTTTGTTGTGACACTAGGTCAAGCAGAAAGTGTGCAACGAGGGAAAAATTACAAATACCGATGCGTGTCGAAGTTCAATTGGCTTCTTAAGATATGGAGGTGTTCTTTATTTCTATAAAAATGATGTAAAAGATCATATATAAAAGAAAAATCAGCGCATTTTTTATATTATAATTCATGTCAAATGTCGGCTCGATTCTATCTGCGTTTACAAAAATACTTTCAATAATGGATTAAAAATAATAAAATACACACAATTTTCGTATATATAACAGCACCGATTGAGTGCGGTATAACTTAAACTCGGATTAATTTCTAGAAAACTAGATTCATATTCGTAAAAATAAGTTGAGAATACTGAATCCTCTTCTAAAAAGGAGATGTGAAGTTTATTGTTGTCGCTTTTCCGCGATGCCGATTGGTTCTCTTGCTGCGCTTACTTTATTTGCAGCTGTCATTGTATATTTTGACAGTTGTGTGTATCAAGGAGTTAATAATGTAATAGTAATAGCATAATGTTAAAGCTAAATAGCGCGCGCGAAGCGCGCGTCTGTAGTGTCTAGTATATTATAAAGTGGAACATGTAACTTCGAAATCCTTCCTCTCTAATGACAATAGGTTTTTTTTCTTTTCTATACGGTCTTATTGCTATCTCTCAGTTTTAGGCTAAAAATAATATCCGGAATTCATTCGACTTGCCTGAGAGTTTCAATTTTTTACGAACTCATACATATACCTAATATGTATAATAAAACGCACTTACAAATCGAACTGAAAAATTCAAGGTTGACTATTCATTAATTCAGCGCAAAATCTTAAAAAAAGAGCACGCAAGCACATGTTAATCAAACATCACGTTGGACTAAATATTACTTCAGTACTAGAAAAAAGAAGAGACGAAAAGAAAGACGGGGAAGAAAAAGAGGGGAGGAAAGGGAGAGAGGTAGAAGAGTTAAAGAATAGGCGATGGCGATGACATGCAAGTACAAATTACACATTGCACATGTCAGAGTTGCCAACAAGTTTCGTCCACTTCATTGGAAGAATTAATTGCTAAACCATATCCCATAACCCCATTATCACGTCAACGTTATTTCATAAGCATTTAAAGTCTCGACCGCGAACGGTCGCGACTTCTAATCTCGGCTACCGTCACTTTTGAACAAAATTTCTCTGCACACTGCATGTGTATGTGACAAAGTCACATCACACAATGGAATCTATCTATATAACAAACTAAAATATGTTTGGACATCGCAACCAGTCACCTCTGCTCT
Source organism: Temnothorax curvispinosus (assembly GCF_003070985.1). Classification (NCBI taxonomy): domain Eukaryota; kingdom Metazoa; phylum Arthropoda; class Insecta; order Hymenoptera; family Formicidae; genus Temnothorax; species Temnothorax curvispinosus. The sequence goes on from NW_020222803.1 coordinate 2,363, forward strand.
TATGATCCCAATATTCGCTATTATAAACGAAACAACGGCTGTCCGTGTACGGATCTTGCTTCTTCTTGAACCACAGCGGTTCGTACGAGATAGAAAATCGTAGATAGATTAACTTCGATAGAAGTTATTTCGTCTCATCGCGAATCTTCGGAATCCTATCCGATGCTCGCCGGAACCAATCAATTATTGTACTTTCAATGACACGATCGTCAATATTTTTGTACCGCTTTTTCATAGTATCTGTAAGTGACAAATTAAAACATTTTATACTTATTTGTAAAAAAATTAATTTTTTTACTTATTACAAAATTTTAAAATATTATTATATATAATAATATAAAATATAATATAAAATATTATAGATCTTGCCTGAAAATCTTCAATGAGAATGCTCAATCTATTATATACGTACCTATATATATGTATTGCATACATTGAGGCTACGGTCAACGTGACGCTACAAATGCTTTGGAACGTTTTTCTTCTCCTTCTTTCTTCATTGAAAGAAAAAAGAAGAGGAATGCTTCGAAGCATTTGTAGTGTCACGTTGACCGTAGTAGCCTGAGAAGTATTTCTGGCAGCAATTATTAAGAATCGTGCTCTTATGCAGGAAGTGTCACATATAAAAATATCATACCTGTTAGTACCAAGCACGTAGCTCTAAAAATATTGCCTAAAAATTGTACTGTATTAGTTTTATATTGTACCTTATAATTTTTTCGTACTTCTACACGTAGTTAGACAATACGTCTACAAATTATTACTTCCTCCTTAAAAAAATTCTTTATAAATTTCACGGTCCTGACAACGGTCCTCATCAACTGTCTAGTTAGCTCTGGCCAAAGTGATACCTGTGTACGAATAAATATATTTTTAATCAAACTATTAAACTATTACAACATATAACCTAACTTGTCAGCTTTCTCGACATGTGAAGAAAAATGTGTTTATAGATGTATTGGCATAGATATACGGTTTACGACGGCTTTATTGCTTACGACCACGATCAAATAGATGTAGATGTAGATGTAGATGTAGATGCAGATGCAGATGCAGATGTATTTGTTACACTTTGAAATAAAATTTCATCTTCATCATCCAAACAATTTGCAGATTGTGCAGGCTTAGATAATACAATATTTTTTTGTAATAATAGTCGAAAAGCCTTTGCACTTGGATTTTGATTATATGTTCTACCATACATACGTGTCATGGAAAATAGATTTTCCAACGGATCTTGGT
>NW_020222804.1:0-2660 GCF_003070985.1 Temnothorax curvispinosus
CTAAAAATATTGGTTCCGAGTCGGAATTAGAAGATTACTACGATTCAGATTTAGATATGGCAAAAGTTAATATTAATAAAAAAGAAAAAAATAATGACAAAATAGAAGAAGAAATTGTTGATGATTTTGATGCAATAAATTTACTAACACCTAATGAAGACATTGATTCCATAAAAATGTTTGATTCAACAGTGTAAGTATACATATTGTATTTACTAATATATATTCATCATTATTTAACCCTGAGTACTCGTAACACTAGCGGGTTTTTTTCACATATATATTTTTAATCTGTAGAATTTTGTCCTTTCAATAAAAATTTAGCACAATTTTTGTAAATCTGTAAAAGAAATGCTTATAATGCAAATACTTCAGGGTTGTGTTCTTTAAATTATTATTATTATTACAAAATAATTATTTACATGGATGAAATATTGAGTTTCTTTATTTTATATTATATATATATATATATATATATATATATATAGATAGGTGGCAGCTGCGAGGAAACCAGTGAGAGGAGAGAGTAGAGAGCGCATGTGAAGGAAGGTTGAGATGAGCAGTTGGCAGGCATGAGAACCGAGAATGAGAGAAGAGTTGGCATTGCAGAAGAGGGAGAGGGTATAAGGTAGCAACGAGATAGAGAGATAGGAAAGGAAAAAGCTAAGTAAGTAAGCGAACGACGTAAAGGTGGAAAATGAGAAGAAGGAAAATTACAAAAGAACAACAGGAGGAAAGTAAGTAGTAAATGCATATGAGATGGCAGAAATAATTAGGAAGGTTGATGTAGGCAGGTAAAGGTGGAGAGATAGGTTATAAGCACTAACACTTTCCGATGCAGTGACAGGAAAAGAGAAGCCGACGAGGATTGAAGATAAGAAAGAAGAGATAGATTGGATAGAAGAAGCAGTAAAGGAAATAAGGGAGGCAAGAAAGGAATTTAGGCAGGAATGTATGGAAATCAAAAAGGAAATAAAGGAGATGAAAGCGCAATTGGATAGGCTGGAGGAATGGCAGAGGCAGAGAAAGGAGAGCGAGGAACGAGACGAGATGGAGGAGGAAGGACCGGATAGGAACAGCAGACGGAGCAAAGAAGAAGTGAAAGCGGAGGAAGCATGGAGATGTAACGAGAATCTGATAAAGGAGAAGAAGGTAGAAGAAGAAGAGGTGGAGAGCAGCGAAGAAGGACGGAATGGAGGAAGTTGGGTGAGAAGCTGGTGGGAAGAGGCAGAGAGTGAGGAAGAAAAAAAGGTCGAGAAAAGGAAGAAGCAGGAAGAGGTCAAAAGCACAGAGGTCAGACAGAAAGAGGACCGACCAAGCGAAAGGAAAGGATGGATGATAAAGAAGCATGAAAGAAGAGCTATAGGAGAGGAAAAGGAAATGGATAATACAGAATGGTACGAGGATAGGAAAAGCAAAAAAGAAAGAGATGAAAGAAGAGAAGAAGAGGAAAGCTGGCACGAGAAAGACAGAGTGCGAAGAATAGCGGAAGCCATAGAGGAAGATGTAAGAAAAAGAAGAGAAAAGAAAGAAAAGGAGAGGATTCAGAAAGAGGAGAAAGAAATGGAAGAGAATGAGAAAAGGAAGAGAAGGAGCTTAATATGGAGAAAAGTAAAAGGAGAGGGACCGAAGGAAAGAAGAGAGATAATTGAAGTTATTATGGAGAGAGTAACAGGAAGAATGATACCGATTAGGAGAGTGACAGAGGCAATGGGAGTAGATAGGAAGGAAATGATTTTCATGGAGTTAGAGGAAGAAGAGGACAAGGAAGAGATAATAGAAAGAAGCGAGGAAATATGGAGGAGATGGGAGGTGGGTGTTGATGAGGAGCTGACAATGGAAGAAAGAGCGTATAGACATAAAATGGTTAAAAAGGCGAGAGAGGAAAGAGCGCAGGGAAGAGCAGTAGTAGTGACTAATAGAAGGATATGGATTGATGGGAAAGAGGTAAAGTGGGACGAAGAGAGAGAGAGATGGAGAAGGATGTAATACACCAAAGAAGAAGTAGGAAGGGAGCTAACGGAGACGGAGGAAACGAGAGGAAGGAAGCGACAAGAGGCAGAGGGAATGGAGCAAGGAAGAAGAGAGATGGAGAAGAGTGAGAAGTAAGAGTAGGCGAAAGAGAACCGTGCAGTGAAGGAAGGCCGAAGGAAATAGCATAAAGATGCGGGGGTGTGTGAAAAAGAGAGAGAGAGAGAGAGAGAGAGAGAGAGTGAGAAAAAGAGTACGTGTGTGTATGAAAGAGAGAGTGAGAGTGAAGCAGAGAGTGAGATGAAGAGAAGTTTAAACGTCTATTAAGCTGACACAGCCAATTCAGCACAATCGAATAAAATTTATACAGAAATTTAGTGCTCTTTTGTTGCTAATTTGTTGCTCAATTCCCAATTTTGTTGCTCCAGCCGTTTCGGAGAAAATAGTGGCTGTGCTAACTTATGTTTAAAGTTAACACAGCCATTCAAAAAATTGTGTTAAATAAAAAAATAGGACATATACTTTTAGTGCTTTTTTGTTGCTAATTTGTTGCTCTATTCCCGATTTTGTAATTTTATTTTTAAATCCTGGAAACTACCCCCAAAGCTATTTCTCCTTAAAAACATACTCTAAAATTGCAAATTAGTCAGATATTAATTAATTATGTTCAAGATTAGTTAATTACGTTT
>NW_020222805.1:0-1028 GCF_003070985.1 Temnothorax curvispinosus
GTTGGGAGAATCACTGTGATTATATGTTAAAGAAAATAGGGAAAAAAGTGAGTTTTCTGAATAGAATAGGAAATGATATATCGGCGTACACTCGATGTACTGTGTATAAGTCTATCATAGCACCTCACTTTGAGTATTGTGCAACGTTATTAATTGGTATGGGTGACACATTACTGAATAGGCTACAAATTGCGCAAAATCGAGCAATGAGGGTTATACTTCAATGTGATCGACGTACCAAGGTAGACCTGATGCTGCAAGCACTCCAGTTTATGAATATAAAACAGAGATTATTATATAATGTATGTATTTTTATTTTTAAAATAATAAGAGGAATAATGCCTAGACAATTAGGTAACAAAATAGAAATAGTAGGTGATGTGAGTAACAGACAAACAAGACAGGCTGAGAATATTGTGGTGCGGTTTCGTAGAACGAGGGGCGGACAAAAGAGTCTATTCTATGAAGGTCTAAATATGTATAACGCCCTACCATTTGATATAAGGCAATGCGAGAGGACCGAACAATTTAAGCGGAAGTTAAAAGTATATATTATACCTCATCCCAGGCAGCATGCTTATGTTCGCCGAATGTTAGTTCTGTGTTAAATATGTTTGCTGTTTGATTCCAAACAGTCAGCTAACAATTTGAAAATAAATTCTATCAGAGAGTTATGATTTAAACGTTGAACGAACATTTGGCTGCAACACTTCGAGCGCCATCTAATAATTCACTTTCGTTAAAGTGGAACTACGTAGCCAAAATGGCGTCAGTCCGTTAGCCAAAATGACAAGTGAGGACTCAGCACTACCGCACAGATGTTGGTTGGACACATACGCATCAGGCTCGGTACTTAATGTTCTAAGAATAAACATATTGCATCATTATGCCAGGTAAGTCTAATGTTTCTTTTCTTATGGAGGATTATTAGAGACAAACATTTTTTAGTGGATGTCGGATCGTCGTCGTACGTCGAACATCGGACTATATGCAGGAATTACATATAACGTTGTTGTGGGCTAGAAATA
>NW_020222806.1:0-1503 GCF_003070985.1 Temnothorax curvispinosus
ATTTGTTCCATTTCTCCTTTGGCACAGAGCAACTTCTAAGTGCCACATACAAAGTACATAAAAGACCGAACCGATACACTTTGCGGAAGACACCCTTATGCTCAAGAGATCTCCCCCCGGATCACTTTAAATATTCTGACTACGCCGAAAGTGATTTGTTCCATTTCTCCTTTGACACAGAGCAACTTCTAAGTGCCACACACAAAGTACATAAAAGACCGAATCGATACACTCTGCGGAAGACACCTTTCTGCTCAAAAAACCTACCCCCGGACCACTTTAAATATTCTGGCTACGTCGAAAATGATTTGTTCTATTTCTCCTTTGGCACAGAGCAACTTCTAAGTGCCACACACAAATTACATAAGAGACCGAACCGATACACTTTGCGGAAGACACCCTTATACTCAAGAAACCTACCTTCGAGCAAGTTGCCGGTAATTTATCGTGTATAATGGTGCTTTCCGACGCGTGTATTCGCTCCTACTATTTTTTGTTGTTTGTCTGACGCTTAGAACTAACTCTGTGCGAAAGGGGAAATGGAACAAATCGGTTTTAAAAAATCGCTCCAGGAACGTTCCAAACTTCAACCAGCTAGTTAGTCGTCGATACGTACCGTCATTCGCGCGACGCGCGCGAATGGTGTTTTGGACTCTAAGATGGCTTGCGCGATTCTTGTTGCTGGATAAACGTTGTGCATTACAGCGCGAAGTTGTCCTAATGGGTGGGATTGGTATTCCATCAAAAATGATTGCAATTTGAAGGCCCTTTTGTAACGTTGAAAATAATATTCCGTTTTTATGTTCCTTTCCTCGCTCGTTAACGTCTCTTTGCTCAATAATTGTGAGTACGCCCACGACGCGTACAGCGCGACGACGAATCTTATCGCTCGCGTTGTTTCGTCCTCGTTCGGCACCCCCTCAATCGTGTCTATTTGATACGCGACGTCTCGCGCGTGTCGGATAAGATTCGCGAAGCAGGATTTTATTGCGCTCGTGTATAACGGATAAATAAAATCGTCCGTCGGGTCGTCCAACGGACGCAATCGTACCATACCCCGAACGACGGAGTTGTTCTCGCGTCCGTTTAGGAACATATTTCCCGTGACCTGGTAGTTATACACGGGATCTATTCCGTGCGCGAAGTACATGCCGCGGAATTCGGCCCGTATCGCGCGGCTCGTCGTTGCGGATGGTGTCCATACAGCCGTCGCGTATTCCGGGTTTTCCATCTGGGCGATTTTTCCCATGTATCAGAAATCTCGTCCGATGCACTTCCGGGTATGTCTCCCCCAATTGTGCATTTTGTAGATGCAGAGACCGAGCCTTAACATCGCGCGCGACGTTATGCACACGCGGTCGTAGTCAAACACGCCGTGAATTTTGAACCTCTGCGACACGGTGTCGGCACGTGACGGATTCTCAGACAATCAAACGTCAATACCTCTTCTATTCTTAGCGCGTGATTTTTTACCACGTAATTATCGCAGTACGCGAGAAAGTC
>NW_020222807.1:0-1284 GCF_003070985.1 Temnothorax curvispinosus
AACGTCTAAGAAAAAAATTCATTGAACATAAAATACGCTATTTAGATCATAGTTTAAAAAAAAAATTATCCCAAATTTTTATAATAATGATTTTAAACTAATAAAGTAAAAAAACACACAAAAATTTTAATATCTCAAAAACCCCATTTTCTATTTTTTTGAAATTTATAGGGAATATTCTAGGGAGTATTAGAAGAATTTTAAGACTAGTTGGAAGTTGCGCAGAATTTTTGGGATTTTTTTATAAATTTTTTTGTGAGGCAGTAGTAATATTTGACTCACAAAAGTGTAGTTAAAAACGCGTTTCAGACAATTTTGAATCAATTTAGATATACTTTTTTACTAAAGCATGATGAAGATCTCGGCATAGCACATGACAATTGCGATGAACAGTGTGGGAAAGGCGAAAAAAATAGATTTATGAGAAAGTTTAATTCAATAAGTACATTTGTTTAAGAACATTTGTTTATTATTTTGTGCTCAGTATAATCATTCGAAAAGGAGTAATCTTTAACAATTAATTTATAAATTTTGGTATGACTTGGTATGACGCAGTGTACACATTGAGTCTGAGGTATTCTTTTTGTTTGATCGTACCGACCTGTCAAAAATTCGGCGGCGATTTTAAGTATTGGGACAAAAAAAATTATGAAATTGCCGTCGAATTTTTGACAGGTCGGTACGATCAAACAAAAAAAATACCTCAGACTCAACGTGTCCACTGCGTCATACCAAGTCATACAAAAAATTATAAATTAATTGTTAAAGATTACTCCTTTTCGAATGATTATACTGAGCACAAAATAATAAAATTATAAATAATATGTTCTTAAACAAATGTACTTATTGAATTAAACTTTCTCATAAATCTATTTTTTTCGCCTTTCCCACACTGTTCATCGCAATTGTCGTGTGCTATGCCGAGATCTTCATCATGCTTTAGTAAAAAAGTATATCTAAATTGATTCAAAATTGTCTGAAACGCGTTTTTAACTACACTTTTGTGAGTCAAATATTACTACTGCCTCACAAAAAATTTATAAAAAAATCCCAAAAATTCTGCGCAACTTCCAACTAGTCTTAAAATTCTTCTAATACTCCCTAGAATATTCCCTATAAATTTCAAAAAAATATAAAATGGGGTTTTTAAGATATTCAAATTTTTGTGTGTTTTTTTACTTTATTAGTTTAAAATCATTATTATAAAAAATTGGGATAATTTTTTTTTTAAACTATAATCTAAATAGCGTATTTTATGTTCAATGAATTTTTTTCTTAGACGTT